>NC_062966.1:4528065-4613445 GCF_023119035.1 Salvia hispanica | reverse complement strand
ATACCAATTGTTGGGGTTTGGTGCCCCTTGCACAGCGGAAGACTTGTACAAAACAAATAAATCAGACGTAGGATCTATTTGACCGATTATGCGATTAATCAATTCACATGTTAAACAGATAATTGCATGCTAGAACGCAAATAATTCATGCTCATAGAAATTAAATCCTAAACATGATTTCTACGGTTTAGAGTTACCGATTTGATTCTCCAAAGAATCGTCGATTGCTCTGCGCCTTCTCCACGTGATGATCTTCAATACTAGACTACGGATCTTCTCTCTGGTTCCCGAACTGTATCTCGATATCAGGGTGGGCTGATCTTATCAAAATACTAGGACTCGAATAAAGAAGACAGAAGAAATCTTTCTCCAATTAGGAGAGAAATTCGAACTCCTCTAGGTAGAGGGGGACGAAAATTATGAGTAATAATAATAATGATTTATGTCTCCTTTATTCTCCTATTTATATTAAGTTCCTTTTGGGCCCAGACAGGGATCTATGGAAGGTTTTGGATATGGGCTCCCCCAATTAGCTTTTTACTAATTAAATTGAACCCACAATTTAATATAAGCTTATATTGGAATATTACGAGCAACCACTACAGAAGTAATATTGAACTCTCCCCATCCAAATCCGAAATTACAAGTAATTCGGGTTTCCGTTATTTATTATTTATTTCCCGCGCTTAAGATATAAATGTCCATTAATTAATTAATGTCTGCTATGGACTTAATTAATTAATATCTTATTAATTCCAAGAGTGGACTTAGCAAGAAACATTTATTTATTATTTATAGAGTAATAAAACTCCAACTGGCCAGTTTTCCGAATAATAAAACCTTGTTCGAGCTCCTCTTGAGGACATTATCAAACGAGACTTACCTCGCGCATGTTTCAACCTAATAGCAATCCTAGCACCGCTAGATATTAATCACCACTACCCAATATATCAGGATTATTGGGTTGCGAAAAACCCGCACCATTTGATAAGTCAAAGTAGTGCATAATCAATACCGTATGCTCAATGCTAACATATGTAGATTAAGAAATAGTATTTTATCAAGACCTAGTCTTTCAGTAGATAGCATAAAGACACGTCTTGCTGTTAGATCCGTTCAGTGCTATACCACACCAATGTCATCTTATTTCAATAAGGCTTAGAAATATGCAGGACTGACATTGCAACCTTTCACGATAGGTAGCCAAAGCCTATCTAGGTTGTGAAATTCTTCTTTTTCTTTTACAAAGCATTGCATAGATCTGACCGTGTTACCTTAAAGTGTACGACGCCCACAACCGGTCTACTAAGCAAAAGACTTAGACTTTGTTTACTTCTTATGCATTTAAAGGTTTGTAAAACATCTTATAAATGCACAAGCAAACACAATGTAATAATAATAGTGATTCTATTCGTGCGAGACTGCTCGAATAATACTGAATCGGGTTAAAAGTGGATTGTAGAGTTTTACGTATACAAGCAAGATTCTATTCGCGCGAAACTTGCTCGAAACATGCTTTTCAGTATACCAAACCTAACACTTTAGGCTTTTGTGGTTTGTAAAGATTTCACATCGAACTCCGTAGAGATGAAGTCTCCAAATCTTTAAGCCGTGTGCTACTGCTGCTAACTCTATGTCGTGGGTTGGATAGTTCGACTTGTCGGGATACGTAGGCAATCACTTTGTTATTCTGCATAAATACACATCCAAGTCTCACCTTTGAAGCTTCCGTGTATACCACATAGTTTACTCTAGGCTCTGGCACGGCTAGAATCAGTGCACTAGTTAGCTTCTCCTTCAAAAGTTGGAAACTCGCCTCACACTCCGGTTAAATTTTACTCCCTTCTTGAGTTGTTTGTTCATTGGTCTCGCTATTTTTGATAATCCCTCTAAGAACCTTCGGTAGTATCCTGCCAAACCTAGGAAACTCCGAATCTCGTTCGGTGTTGTAGGAGCTTTCCATTGTTGTACCGCCTCGACCTTGGCGGGATCCACTCGGATTCCTTCTGAGGACACAATGTGGCCAAAAAGTTTACTTCTTTTAGCCAGAACTCACACTTGCTGAATTTGGCGTACAGTTTCTCGGTCCTCAACGTATCCAAAGTGATTCGCAGATGTTCCTTGAAAGCGCAGGTTTTCTCTCGGTCAACGTATATTTTGAAAGTGTATCCAACTGATCAGGATGAGATTCCCGACCTAGCTGAGTCGTTGGCACGATAACCGGAACCTGGTATCAAACAAATATTCCTCAACCCACTTCTACTGATTAATATAATGGAGGTAAGGGTCGAATCCCACAAGGATGGACACATTCGGATAACTGCGGTGACATTCCTGGGTGTTTTTGGTTAGCTACCACGCTTGGGTTGAGATTTTACCTAGGCAAGAAATAAAGGTGGTACTCTACTGACTAGTAGGCGTGAAAATAACAGGCATGTGGTTGTGTTCGTGAAATTAGGGGACAAGGTGTTGTTAGAGTTTGTATACTAGAAATCACCTTTCGAGTGATTGAATACTGTTAAAACTCTCATTTTATTTTCCAAATGAATAAACAGATTATTTTTGTCATAATGTTGTTATATTTTACATTTAATGGATGTTTATTGCATATTTAAATGTATAAGTAATTTAACAAAGTCTAAGTCTTTGTTTTAGTAGACCGGTTGTGGGCGTCGTCCACTTTAAGGTAACACGGTCAGTTCTAAACAAAGAAAAAGAATGATTTCACAACCTAGATAGGCTTAGACTACCTATCGTGAAAGGTTGTAATGTCAGTAGTCGATTATTTCTAAGCCTTACTGAAATAAGATGACGTTGGTGTGGTATAGCACCGAATGGATCTAACAAACGAGACAGTCTTTATGCTATCTACTGAAAGACGAGGTCTCGTAAATTATTTCTCAATCAATGTACGTTAGCATTGAGCATACGGTATTGATTATGCACTACTTTGACTTACCAAATGGTGCGGGTTTTTCGCAACCCAATAAGCCTGGTATATTGGGTAGTGGTGATTAATATCTAGCGGTGCTAGGATTGCTATTATGTTGAATCGTGCGCGAGGTGAGTCTCGTTTGATAACATCCTCAAGAGAAGCTTGAAATAAGGTTTTATTATTCGAAACCTAGCTAGTTGGAGTTTAATTACTCTATGAATAATAAATAAGAGTTTCTTGCTGAGTCCTCTCTTGGAATAAATAAGATATTAATTAATTAAGTCCATAGCAGACAATAATTAATTAATGGATGTTTCTATCTTAAGCGCGGGAAATAAATATAATTTATTGGAAACCCGAAGTACTTATAATTTCGGATTTGGATGGGGAGGATGCAGATACTTCTGTAGTGGCTGCATTGTAATATTCCAATTTTAAGCTTATATTAAATTGAGTTTAATTTAATTAGTAAAAAGCTAATCGAGGAGCCCATATCCAAAGCCTTCCATAGATCCCTCTGTCTGGGCCCACATGTGACTTATTATAAATAGTATAATAAAGGAGACAGTAAAATACACTAATTATTTTCTCAAAATTTTCGGCTCCCTACTCCTAGTAGTAGTCGAAATTTTCTCTCCTCCGAGGGAAAGGATTTCCTCTTCTCTATTTAAGTCCTAGTAGACTGGTGAGATCACTCACCACCCGAGTCCGGGAACCAGACAGAAGATCCGTGGTTTTGTACTGAAAATCTTCACGAGGAGAAGGTGCTAGCCATCTTCGATTCTTTGGAGAATCATCAAGGTATAATGGTTGAACCTTAGAACAGCATGTTTTAGGTTTCTATTAATTTAAAGCATGTTATTATTTGAGTTATCAGCATGATACGTGAGATAATTACGCGAATAGAATTTTTCTAAATAATCCGCTAAATAGATCTGATTATTATGTAATTGATTTGTGAATGCGCTTCACGCTGCCAACCCTTTCAATTGGTATCAGAGCCAGTTTTTGGCTCTCATTATTTGGATTTAAATTCTCAAGGGAATTCACGCATACATGCGTTTTTGTTTTCGAAGCATGTTCTTGTTTTTAGTTGTTATTTTTATGCATGATGATCTCAAGAACTATCGAAACAAAGAACTCAAATCTTGGAACCCTAGAGACGTGCGATTCGTCGGCGCTTGCGCCCGGGCAAGCTCAGCCTTGACAACGTCCGATTAGGGTTATCGAGCGAGTGGGGAGATCGCGCAGCAATCCCGGCCCGCGGCAACACGAACGAGTAGACTACGTGTGCGCCGCGCGTGACCAAGAATCGGCGGTCTCAGGCACTCTGACCAATCAGTGGGAGCCCAGGCGATGAAATATTATTTTATTGATTATTTAATTCCTAAATTAATAGAAATCGTTAAAATATTATTATTTAATTGAAATAAAATATTTTGGGAAGATTTCCCTAGATTTTAGGAATAATTTGATTATTTTCTATATCTATGAATATTTCATATCCTAGATGATATAGATGACAATAATTAAATAGTTTCCTAAATTATATTATATATCTAGAATCCTAATAAGGATAGATATGTAGGATTTCATTAAACAATAAAATATATTCTCTTCCCAATCTTAATAAGGAATTAATTTAGAAAGTTTATTTATTCATGTCAGTAAAGATATAAATAATTATTTATGTTAGAAAATCTTATAGAAGACATGAATATGGATTAAACTTTAGTAATTAATAAATTATCCTTTAATAAGATGTTTAAAAGATTATAAAGAATTTAATTATCCGGTAAATTAAATACCAACAGAATTTAATTAAACCTTTAATCTGCACTAAGGCTAAGGATAATTAATGAAAAACCATAACTTAAATATCTAATCGATAATTACAGACTAAGTTTGTATATGGTCTCCATCGATTGGTCCACAGCCTTATATTTGATTTCTAATATTATCGCCACCCATCTTTGTAGAGGACAATAATCTAGAAATAAGCGAGTTCATATAGGTGGACTTCTCAAATGTAAATAGTATGAACTAGAAAGTAATTTCCAATATTATAGCCACGTCTTTGTGGGGACAATAATCCTAAGAAATTACAAGTTTGGCAGTTCAAACGGGAATTTACGAGATAGCTTGGTCTTGATATCAACACATGAGCATT
The DNA here is from genome assembly GCF_023119035.1 of Salvia hispanica. NCBI lineage: Eukaryota > Viridiplantae > Streptophyta > Magnoliopsida > Lamiales > Lamiaceae > Salvia > Salvia hispanica. The sequence goes on along the minus strand of NC_062966.1, from coordinate 4,608,340 downwards.
GTTATGGGAATGTGTTGTAGAAGCAGATTACGTAATGCTAAATCGATGGTCGTGCTTAGCGACATTTGGCGGCCATGCCGTCTTTGCCTGCAGACGTCGTCGGTGTTGTGACCCGGTAAAAATGTTAAATTTTTAATGCGTGCTTGAGGGTACAAAATTTTAATTTTACGGTTGTGAGAATTTGAAAATTTTTATGGTTTAATCTACTCGATTTCTTCACATAAGTTTATGACAAAATAGTAAATATTATTGTTTTTTTGTAGTGCAACTAAAATCGTCAACATGTCACTCAATCCTCTTTACGCAATTCTTAAAGAAAACAAACTTCGAGGCCAAATTACATAGAATGGAAACAAAATTTGGACATCGTTCTCTGGTGATAATTACGGAATTTGTGGCTCACTTCTCCCTCGGCCCCCGGTCTTAGGTGGCTAATGCCGCGCAGTTCTTGTGAATGTATAGACGGTGGCACAAGGCGAATGAGATAGCTAAGTGTTATATGTTGGCCTCCATGTCCAACAGTGTCAGACATCAGCATGCGCCATGGCAAGCTGCCACCCGAGATTATAGAAAATCTCACGAATCTTTTTGGTACTCGAATCGAACGGCTAAGTCTCGAAGCCTTTCGGGTATCATGTGCAAGTCTATATGAAGGAAGGCTCGTACGTGAGGGACCATGTCCTCGAGATGATGAGCCACCTCAATCAAATTGAGGTTTTGGGAGGCGTCATTGATGCCGAGTCCCAGTTACTATTATCCTTCGGAGTTTTCCCCCTAGCTTCCAGCGGTTAAGCTCAACTTTGAGATGAACAAAAGGAATTACACCTTTGCTGAGTTGTTGACAGAACTTCGGTCGGCGGGAAGATCATGAACCAAGCTAAGGCTGCGATGGTTAGTTCGTCACATGTCGTTCCTGCGGGGCTAGGCACAGCCTTGCGAGGAAAAGAAGAAAGTGACAAACCAGGTCGCACCCTAAAGATGCTAAGGGAAGAAAAGAGAGGAGGGTCAGGGAAAGAAGCAAACCGGAAAGTGTTTCAAGTGTGGAGAGAAGGGGCATTGGAAGCGGATTGCCCTAAAAGGAGCAAGGCTACGGAGGTATGCACCAAGCTCTGGTTGTTGAGTCGTGTTTGGCGACCTTTCATACTTGGGTTATTGACAGGAGCTACAGTCATATTTGTTTTGATCACGACTCCAATGCGAGGTGACAAGATGGCTATATGATGGAGAGATCGAAGTCCGGCTAGGCGACGCTACTAAAGTGGCGACGTTGCGATTAGGAGAACGTTTATTTGCGTTTTAGTAGTGATAGATTTTTATTATGAAGAATGTTTTGTTGATGCCTTCTTTTAGAAGAAATTTAATTTCAGTTTCTAAATTGGTTTTTGATGGATATTCGATTTCTTTTAATAGCGAGTTGTGTTATTAAGAAAGATGGTTCTTATATATACGTCGTGGTATCGTGGAAAACAATGCGCACACGATCGTATCTACACAATATAATGATTGCAAATTAGAACTCAATAATGCATCGAAAATTTCAAAGAAAAGAAAGAACCTTCAAGTTCAATGAACGAAACGTACTTATGGCATCTTAGACTTGGTCATGCCAACCAAAAGAGGATTCAAACACTCGTGGATCAAGACCTTCTTAAAGGTCTAGATACTGAATCGTTTTCCACGTGCGAATCCTGTTTGGAAGGCAAGATGACCAAGAGACCTTTTAGAGTGAAAGGTAATAGGGCCAAGGAAGAACTAGAACTCGTTCATACTGATGTGTGTGGACCAATGTCAACCGAGGCAAGAGCGGCTTTCGCTATTTCATCACTTTTATTGATGATTACTCAAAGTTGGATATGTTTATTTGATGCGTTTTAAGTCGAAGCTTTTGACAAGTTCAAGGAGTTTAAGGCTTATTTGCCAGATGCATCATGGAAAACGTATCAAGAGCTGCGATCGATCGCGGAGGCGAAAGACCTCGTGCCGAGTTTTTGGACTACTTATCGATGGAGGGAATTCAATCCCAAACGATCGCGCCGGGCACACCTCGCGGGAATGCGTAGGCCCGAAAGAAGGAATAGGACCTTGTTAAACATGGTCCGATCGATGATGAGAACTGCCCATTTCGTTTTGGGGACATGCCTTGCTTTGCAAGTCATATCTTAGACAATTTACCGTCAAAGTCTGTTCCTGCTACTCCATGTTGTGGACTGGGCGTAAGCCAAATCTAGAACATCACTCATGCATGAAAACTCAGACTAAAACATAACTATAAAATTCGATCAACAACCACAGATCTAGCTTACTCGAAGAAAATACATACACACATTTAAAAGTTAAAAGCGATAACTAAATCTAACTTTCCTAGGCAGAATGAAGCAAACTCAAACCAAAGAGACATTCGGAATAGAAATTTCATAGCTTAAACGTTGGATCTTCACTAAGTACTTCAAAAGGCAACCAAGATAAATGTTTGCAACAAATCCAACGAAGAAAGCAGGCAAAGATTAAACTAAAAAGCAAATAACGATTGTTTTGCCACTCCGGGCGGTGATACTGCTATACTACTCCGACAAACTGGCTGGAACGGTGGAGCGATGACTTCTCCGGCAGACTCTTGGACGTCAAGTGACCATAGCTGTGGCGAGGAACGAGAGATTGGACAATGCTGAAGGACTGATCTTCTAGAGAGAATTCTACTAAGTGTGTATGAGAACCGAACTTGCGAACTCCCAACCGAACTCCTTTTCTCTCTCCAAGTGGCTTCTTTTATAGGGAGCTTGCCCTTGCTTTTAGGGTAGACTTCCTTCACGATTTGACTTTTCTACCCTTGTTAATGATCACCCCAGCTATCCTTCTTCTCCATCTCGAGCCTTTTCTCTGGCATGCATCTTGGTCAGTATTGCACCCTTCTAGCGCTCTTTTCACTTGCGTCACCTGAATCGTCTCCTACTGACTTGCAGATAATACATGCATTTCACGACATACTGACCAGTAACCAAGGCTTAGAATACGACTTATCATTCCTCGTGCACCTTCTCATTCTTCGAGTAGACTAGTACATCATCTATGAACACCAAACAAATTTATCCAAGTGTTGGTGAAATACTCGGTTCATCGAATCCAAGAACACTACAGGTGCATTCGTTAACCCGAACAACATTACAACGAACTCATAATGACCATATCTTGTGCGGAAAGCAGTGTTCGGTATGTCCCCCCTTCAAATCCTCAATTGGTGATATTCAGACCTCAAGTCCATCTTTGAGAACACACCGGCTCCTCGGAGTTGATCGAACAGGTCATCTATCCTCGGCAGTGGATACTTGTTCTTGAGAGTCATTTTGTTCAACTCTCTATAGTCGATACACATCCTCATCGATCCATCCTTCTTCTTGACAAAAAGCACAGGAGCACGTCAAGGTGAGATACTAGGTCTAATGAAACCCAGGTCCATAAGCTCTTGAAGTTGTACCTTGAGTTCTTCAGGCGCCATTCGATATGGTGACTTAGACACAAGTGCTGACCCTGGCTCTAGGTCGATTGTAAAACTCCAATTGTCGATCTGGCGGTGGTCCAGGCAAAGATTCTGGGAAAACATCTGGAAATTCTCGTACAACGACAACATCTTCCACTTTTCTTTCTCCCTTCTCTTCTCCTTGTAGCTAGACAAGATAAGCAGGATGCCCTTTTCTCACCATCGTACTAGCTTGAAATGCAGAGATTATAGATGTTCGCCGGTTCATCGAGATTCCATAGTATACTGTCGGTTCCTTCCCCCGGGCTTGTAAGGCTACTTGTCTCTCTTTACACCGAATAGTTGTAAAATTCGTAGCTAACCAGTCCATTCCTAAATTTATATCGATATCCTCCATTTCCATGACTTGTAAGTTTTGAGCGACTAACTTAAGTTCTCCCATAGAAATTTCTACGTTCGAGCAAGTTCGAGAAAACACGACATTCAATTTCTTAGCAGCTTGTTACAAGCAGTTCGTAAATGCGAAATATTTCTCGTCTCGTTCTATGGGTCATGCCTATACTTCTTGTCGGTGTATCATTTCAGCGCGTATCTGTCTGTAAAACTTATTTCCCACGTGTATCTTAAAAGATCAAGCTTTCGCCTTCCTTTGCAATGTCGCATCAAGAACTGAGATTATGTATTAAGAACTCAAAATTGAATCAAACAGTCTTAACTTGGATATGGACCGATTTCAAATTATAACAACACCGTTAAAACGTCTTTAAATTGGAAGAGTTCCAAAATCACTCAAGGAAACAAGAATTACAATTTCAGCTCGACTTTTATTTTGAATCTCAGCACTAACTTATAACAATTGGTTTGGGTCATCCCAACAGAGCTTGAAAGATCATAAGATAGGTCATGAATATAGGATGAAATCGAATTAAATCTCAGCTCCCACAATAGGCTACCAAATAAGATATTTCAGTTGTAAGACCAAATTTGAAAGGTCTAGATATCAATGAATGATGGTTAAAATATGTCAGGGCCAGAAATGATCAGTTGCATGAGGATTTAGAAATGTAGGCAGTTGTCACACAGCGATGATCATGGTTCAACGACATCATAATATGGAATAGTGAAATCACATCAATGAGTTCATAAGTTTGTGAAAACAACCAACATCAAGGAAACTTTTGAAAAGAATCAAGTAGATTTAATCCGTTAAGAGAAAGTACAAAATGTAGGCCTTAACTTCGTTTTGTAGAATGAAAAGTTCTAATACGGAAACGATACATGTAGTGGACTGGATCAAAAAGAATTTCACTTCCATAAGAAAGAACATCCCACATACATGGTTACAAAATGAAAACTGAATAAAAGTTCAAAGAAAAATATTCTATTGAAAACATATCTGTAAGCAACTTTAGGAATGAAGTTCAATGGTGAAGGCTCACAGGGTCACAATATTTTTCTTATGAACGACGAATCTAGGAAGATTACAACCAATCAAAGTTTCCGAAGTTATAAGGGCAAACCAAAAACTAAAGTGAGTCATGACTCGATGTAGGAAAAGAAATAATGGGCATCAATTACAAAGTATGAGTCAGTCAAGGTGTTAAATAGACAAGAGCTCATAGTGATTCGAAAGGTCCAAAAAAGAACTTCTTAGAATCCAAGTAAGTACTGTTGATTAAAATCGTTCGTTCTAGCTATTAAGGTCGCACTCCCTCGTTCATCTTTCGCAAACCGAAACATGGTAACATCGTTCTAAGAAACTGTGGATTTCCAAGTTGAGATTCTTGTGTAGTTACGACTAATAACTATTTTTGATGGTTGTATCTTCAAAGTGTTCTTGGCATGCCGTATCGTCATTTTCGAAATACATTGCAATTATCCACATCATCTTAATGTGTCATAAGAATCGTCGTATTTGTGTCGCGTCACCGCTTTGGCATGTTATGCAAGACCGTATAATTTTATTAGATCTTAGGTATGATCTCGCCATTGTAAAGATACACCATACTTTGAAATATATGTTTTCGTTGGTTCTATCACCTTGGAAAGTGATATTGCAATTGTCAACTTACCACTGAGTTCTAGTACATTCAGTCTAGCCTACCTCTTAGGCGCTCTATATTTTCAAGCATAGCTTGAAGTCTCGTACTTTAACGTATATTCGATCATTACGTAAATGTTATTAAAGCTTCACATAGCTTATACGTTTGCAACAAAGTTCGAAGAATTTCACATTTTCACTTTCATAGTGATTCTAGACGATATTGATCATGAATTATCACCACATAACACGTCATTCACATATCGCATAATTAAACATGTTTATCCACATACCCCATTTGGTGTCTCATTGCATAACACAAGCAATATATTAAATCATGTCAATAGTAACATTCAGTCAATCCATCATCTATCGAATCAAATTTCATAAATCATGCAGTTCATGTCCATCTGTATCACCAATTACAAAATTGCAACTACACACGTATTCATACTTTGCATTTCACAGTTTCATAATCATGCAATTTCAACCACATAGGCATAAAAATTTTTATCGTTCATAGAAGCAACATGTATGTTCTTCAGGTAAATTTCGCAGTTCGAACATGTAATAACAAATTTCAACATCAAGTAATACGAATTCACATCCGTACTTCAATATCCGTAGCATTTAACGCCATCAAGTTTCATTTTAAACAAAAGCAATTACAATTTCACATAGTGTTTCCCGGTTCGTATCTTCACAACATTTTCCAAAAGCCATAGTATTTACTTCACATTTCCAATAGGCAAAACTTCCATTTTCACAAGGATAAAATTTTCCGATCGCAAATTCTAGAAATTCAATAATTCATTTCAGAAGTCACCAAAATATATTCTTACCTCTTCTTTCGTGGTTGGGCGTGACGATTTGTGGTGTTGAGCCTTCGACGTTTAACACTTTAGTCTATCGATACAAGGGTAGAATATAAATCAAAAAGAGTCTTGTGTCCAGAGCGGAAAGAACTGAGGCTCTGATACCAAACTGTCACGACCGCCCTTTAGGGTTAATAAATACAGGCGATCGAGATTAAAAGAACTTAAAAACGGACGAAGAAAAGGTCTAGGGTTTCATTTAAAGAGTGTGACAAGCAATTAATATTTAAAAAGAATAACTACGGTTTGACATTATCCAAAACATCTCAAGTCTCAATTTCCAAAATATAAATAGATTCAAGGTCAAACCAACAACGAAATATATGACATTATACCGAAAACCAGTTATAAAAAATATATATTTATCATGCCATCAATAAGTAACCATCGGGGTTTAACTTTAGAAAGGTCCGAGGCACTCAAAATTCATTTCCACTTTTAAAGAGTCGGCTGATCTGTCATTTTTCCATAGACGTTTACCACATCTACTCATACATGACATGGACTATGTCCACAATCCAAGTCACTAGACCGGCCAACCCGTACGCTGACACAGGGTCTACCATAGGTGTACACTAATCTTAGTAGGGTTTGTGGCCCTACAAGGATCCGAATTCGATGTAAATATTAATGGCATTTAGCCATTTCAGATAGGCACGTTAAAACAAAATACGGCATGACAAACATTTTCTCATTTCATTCCCATCGATAAATAGTTAGGACATTGTCCTTATTTAAAAGAAAGCCCACCTTGATTGCTTAATTCTCGATTAAATTTTTTCCCTTACGATCTCGGCTCGTTTGCAAGGATTCACCTTTAGAAATTAAAATCACCCATAGATCAACACAAGGAATCAAGCAATAAATAAGATGCATGCATCCTATGTCTCCAATTATTTTCTCGATTAAGGTTACAAGTTCTTATAGGTATTTCGATTATTTCCAGCCGCTCACGTTCCAACAATTTATATCAAAACAAACACAAACCAATTAAATTAAGTGGACTAAAGAAAGAAATGCATACTCCTCTTTCAAAAGTAAAACACGTACACTCCCAATCCCATTTGTAAACAAGTAGAGTAATAAAATAATACTTGAGGAACAAAATATACTCCCCACAAAATATACACGTACTGTATACTCCCTCTGTAACATATACCTCCTTCCAATTCCACTATTAAAGTAAAAAAAAATTCAATAAATAAAAGAGTATAACAAAAGAATTCAAATACTCCCTTTTCTTCCCAAAACAAATGAACAGATCGAACAAAAAGGAGTTCCAAAACCCATCAGACTCATCCCCTTTCTGAAACACATTTGAACAGGAACTAGAACTCCCGAAACAACCCCGATTAACCCCGCAGGCATGTTCTAAATTTCTGAATTAAAGTTTGATCTTTTAATGGGTTTGCTTCAATTACTTGATTTATTAGATGGGTTTCAGATTGTGGGAAAAAGACAGTGACAAATGTAGTAGTATGGCATTAGAATTTGTTGGAAGAGTTGTATATCTTCAACGAATAAATCGGCTTAGGAAAAAAGATCGAAGCTTCTGTTTTTCTCCCTTCCAAATTTGGTTCCCAGTTTTCGTGGTGAAAAAAAAAAAGGATTTGGAAGAGAATTGAGGCCTTTGCACCGCCGGAGAAGCCTCTGCCGTCTTCTTCCTCAATTGGGAGTGGTTTGAGAGTTTTCAACTATGGAGAGATTGTGTTTTGGTGTGAAAGTGTCGGTGAGAAAGTAGAGTATATAAAACCGTTTCTAGGGTGAGCAATTGAGGCAATTGATTCTCAATCAATTAGAATTAAGTGATAATTGGAGGTTTATTTTCGGAGCAGATTGAAGAGTGGAAGGACGGTTAGTAGCGTGAGGAAGTGAAAAAAAAGTACTCCCTCCGTCCCAAGGTATTAGACCAACTTTCCTTTTTGGGATGTCCCAACATATTATACTCATTTCCTTTTTTAGCAAAAAGTATCTATCTTATTTTATTCCCCACCTACTTTTTTCTCTCTTCTCTCCCCTACTTTTTCCCTCTCTCATACTTTACTCTCTCCACTTTAACTATTTAAATATCAATTCCTTAAATCATGTATCCAAAAGAAGTGAGTCTAATACTCCGGGATGGAGGGAGTAATTGATTTCACAATTAATTTGACTTTGACTGATTTTGAATTGAATTTTATTTTGGAAATATTGGGGGTAAAATCACGGTAAAAGGTAGAAGATATCAGCGCTCAAGATCCTTTATATTCTTAGAATTATTTAGTGTAGGAGTTATTCTATTTTGGTCTCAATATCCTTTAGTATTTTAATTAAATTGTGTAGCCCACAATTTATACTTCACAAGATTGGATTTGTTTTATTTATTTAATTTATCGGAATCAATACGAAAATGAGTCCAATAAATATTCCTCAAGGAAATGATTTAATTAAAATCACACTGTGATTTTCCAACACAATTTCGAGCTCATAAACAAGCTATCACTTATTCCAAAACAAATAAATGCGCCCCGCATCAATTATTCAAACAACCACGTCACAAAGTCAACGAAGTTGACTCAGTCAACACACATTCAGAACTCCAACTCAAATTAGGTCACAGAAACCAAATAACAATTCATAATAAATTCACAGACTTCACAACATTAAAGCATTAAATGCATAAGTTTTAGGGTTCGAAAATTAGGGTTCAAAAAGTGGGGCGTTACAAGCATCCTCCTCCAGGTCCACCAGCAAACGGCCGAGGTCAGTAGCCTTATCCGACGGCGCATCTGATGAGGTGGCTACCCAGCTTGCCAGAACTAACTTGGGTAGCCTCGACGCTGGCCCGAACAGTTCCTGCCGGCCGCAAGGAAGGAAGAAGGCAATGGCCAACCCTTGCAAAACAGAAATAAACTATACAAAATATTACACTCTAAATTAGTATTATCAACTATTTTATAATATCAACTTAAACAATCCAGCAACAACACCAAAAACTTGATGCACTATTTATTAGCACTAAAAATATCTGCAAGCATACATGGTAGATCTGGTATAGCTAAAGGTCAGTACCGGAATATCGAACACAAATAATAAGATTGCAACTGACTACCATATACTAAGCATCATATACTATCTAGAGACACGAGATTTTTTGTTTGGATTTATAAACTACACAGAAATAAGTAAACAAATAACATAAAGCATAAAACCATATAATACAAAGTAGGCGAATGAATGTAGAATTTTAGGATCCAAAAACACAATCACGAGTTATTCTCCAATCGACTTCCTTGAATGACGGTCTTCAAAGTTATTAAGTCGGTCACAGTACTAGATTAAACCCCTCACGAGGTGAGAAAACCGTAGAATAGTTGTTAAGATCAAAGTCTCCTTTAAATTACTAACATGTATTCAAGAGGTAGCTAATCAATTGAACATAGAAAGCACAAGGATAAATGAAATAATTGCAAGTGCTAACAAGGAAAATCAATTGAATATATTCACCAAAAATTCAACAAAAGATATTCTACTCATAGACAAGTAAGAACTACAATTAAAGTACGAGACATGAAAGAATTTGATAGAACCCAAAGTTGAGTTTTCAATCTTCAGTATTCTCTTGCCTAGATCTGCAGAGCTCCGCTCCAATGGGAGATGGAGGAATATATGTGTGGAATATGGGATGGAAGAATATGTAGAGAAGGATTGGAGGCTCTGAGATGAATTCTATGAATTAGGTTATGGTATTTATAGGCTGGAAAAAAGTTTAGAATGGTAAAGAGTATCCTTCAAGTAATTGAAAATATATTATTTTCGAATCCTTCAATTATAAGGAAAGATTTGGGCAATAATTTATTCATTCCTTGAATTTCCGCTTAATTTTCGCCAGCTTTGACTGTATGTGCAATGTTCGTAAAATAGTCATAACTTTCTCCACAGAACTCGATCAAGTCATGCGAGGTATCCACGCGAAGATCTTTCGAAGACGAAGAGAATGATATTAATTAATTAGTGATTGGACTTCCACATAGCTGGGAAAATCGGCTTGAACTGAGGTTGCTTTACCTTAGCCCTTTCGCACATTTTTCTGTCTTATTCTATCATTTATAAACATACACGTCAAAAATACCAAATGTATAACATATGCAATTTAAGAACATAATCTAGTTCTTAAAAACCCGCAAAATTCGTGTTTGTCAATGGCTTGAAATTAACCGCCGACGAGTATCCCCTCCAGTGAATTGGGGTGAGATTGCCGGCCAGCACATAGTGAGTAACCTACCAAGTAACGTGAGAGTGATGGAAAGGAAGACCGCCATGCTTGTCGCCGCTCTCTCTCCAATTAATATACTCAACCGCCACTTTTTTCTCACTCCAATTAAATTTTCAACTATTTTTCTCATTCAATTTAATACTTACACCCACTCTTTTTCATTTCAGTTAAACACATAACCAACAACTCCTAAAATCCCGTGGTGACTAAGAAATGTATCATCTTATCTAGGACAGAGGAGTAGTATCTTTTATCTATAACAGATTATTAAAATTTTGTACTCCATCGCTGATATCAAATCTTATTTATAAACTTCAAACGATAAAATCCAAAATTTTAATAAAAAATTAGATATACTACTAAATTATGATATCTTATTTGATTCTTAAATCAAATATATACCGATTATATGATTATCATCTTGAATTTTGTAAATTATAGATCACACGATTGTGCAATTGTTAACCATTTGAAAAACAAGTAGGCGACACACGTAGATCATGGAGCGGATTCTGTCACCAAATATAGATAGATAGATATATTGGAATAATTACAAACATATGACAAATCATATTCTTAGCTCTCGGCCTTAAAAAAAAACAAAGAAAGAAAGAAAAGAAACTGAGGTTGGCAAAGATGATAATTTAAATACATATGATAGGGAAGTGCATCCCAGATGCAAGAAATTGCAGCAGAAGCCATAGTGATATAAAAGTTTTAAAGATAGTTAACAAGGGAGGTATAAGTTGCACCAGCACGCCAACCAATTGGAATGACATTTTTAGCAACAAGAGTCTGGAGTGAATGTTGAGAAATGAGGCGAATAGAAAGCGGAGGATGGAGCTCGAATCCCGGGTCGAGCTTCCATACTGCTCCCCATGAATGCTTCATTTCTAGCCATTCGCTACTCGATGCTTGCTTTAGATCCACCCGTCCAAGGTCTCCGTCCCCTTCTTCATACTCGACCACTACCGCCATGTAGTTTGGGTTCGACCCTGAGTCCACCTTGAACGCTACTTTTTTCCCCGAATAGTCACACGGAACCCTACCAGTACCACAATCACAATCAGTTGAGAACTAAGAACCATATCAGTTCGTTGATTTTTTACTGCCAGTTAACTTCACAAAACATATCAGTTGATGACTTTTAATATTACAAAACCCTACTTATATTCATAAATAACCAAACTGATATTGAGTCATGACCTGATATATTTTGTGATACCAACTGATGTTAATGAATCAACGAATTGATATTGGTCTCGGTTCTGAAGTAATCTAATTGCCTACCTAGCATAACGGATTTGTAACATGCCAGCATCACGAAGTTTGTCTTGTTGGCTGGGGACCGCCATGGCGCCAAATGCAGTTCCACTAAGGTCGAAATGTGCAGCATCAGATAGACAAGCTCCTCCCGGGCAAAAGTCCGTTATCACCACCCGCACCATTTTACGCGAACATAATGGGTGCTTCCTACATTTAATCTGATATCCATACCAAATAGTATTAATTATACAGTAACCATAACAAAAAGTACTCCCTCCGTTTCTTCATAGTTGAGTCATTTTACCATTTCGGGTAGTTTCTTCATAGTTGAGTCGTTTCCTTATATGGTAACTTTTTCCTCTTTCATACTTTACTCTCTCTTACTTTATTCTCTCTACTTTATTCACTTTATACTTTATTCTCTCTACCTTTCCTCTCTCTTACTTTTTTATCTATTTATTTAACACACCCAACATTCATTTCTAAAACTCCGTGCCGAAAAGTTCCGCCTCAACTATGAAGAAACGAAGGGAGTATATATTTATGTTTCAAGTTATTATGTACCATGTAGCAAGCTCCACATTCCTTGCCAGACTTGTAGAGGGATGGCCCAATTCCAGTCACCATGGAAGCAAATGGAGCTTCCGAAACAAGGCTCTCGTAACCACATGATCCTCCTGCAATCAATTCAATCATCGTATTCAAATTCATTCACACACCATTTTCTACGATATATACGTACCGTCACTTCCTGCCCCGTTTGGGCTTCCATACCACGTCGCCGCCGCAGAGGACCAGTGCAAAAGTTTCTGAGACGAGTTGCGTTTCGAGCTTTCGCATATTTTGCACATGAAAAACAATACAATTATACTAATATATGTTACTAGCTTAGATAATTCACCACCTAAACTCGCTGCCATTTCACGGATATATTTGGAAGTGTAAGATTTATTTATTTTAGTGTATGTATGAGTGGATCGATGATGATATTTATAGCTGAATATATAGCACCAACTTTTGCATTAGAAAAAGTTAAGGCTATAAATTATGCATACGTACATCACATTTTGTCACAGATCAATGGCCGTTTCCAATTGACATCTTTGTTTTGTATTTTCTTCCACATATTCATTATGAGGATCGACCTAAGTTGACGATAAATAACAATGAAACCTAAGGTAGAATATAACTTTAATACATTGAATACAAAAAATTCTGTGTATATAAATAAATTTAGTTTTGTAATCATGCTGTATTCTGATGGTATTGAAATATATACGGGCAACTTTATCTACAAAATATCATGGTATTAATTTCTCAAGTTGTTGATATTTACAATAATATTCAGAAATATTTTTCTAAATCTCAAGCAGTTACAAATTGTGCTATTTTAATCCTTTATGACGTATATTTAAAATATATACTGATGTAAGCCTCTTCATGTCTATATACAAAACAATTATTGAATCATGAATTACGGGGCTATATCAGCTTCTAAATAATACTCCCTCCGTCCATGAAAATTCGTCCCGGTTTGACCGGGCACGGGTTTTAAGAAATGTAATAGAAAGTGAGTTGAAAAGGTTAGTGGGTTGTGGGTCCTACTTTTAAAGTATTAGTTTTATAATAAAATGTGAGTAGGAATGAGTTAGTGGAATATGGGGTCCACTACCAAAAATGGTAAAAGTGAAGTGGGACAAATTTTGGGGGACGGACGGAAATGGAAAACTGGGACAAATTTTCGTGGACGGAGGGAGTAATATATTAACCCTCCCTTTGTCTCATTAGTGACACTTTTCTATTTTGGCTCTGTCTAAAACTCTTTATATTTTTTTTAGTTTAAATAAATATTATTATTTAATTATTATATTGGAGTTAATTAATTATTCTTTTATTAAGTGATCTCGCATTATATTTAAAATATAAAATCAATTTCGGAATTATGAACTAAAATGAAAAGCACTTGATACAATATTAATCAAGAGATTATGTAATTTGTCGGCAGGAATAGCCCTTTTTATAATCTTCCAAAGCTTTCCTCTCAAAATAAATTAAAAGATGAGAGATTCCAACAAAACTGCTGTTGATGGTGGTTAATTGGTCGTTGAAATTCCTTTTTCCACATTGTTCATTTAACGGCCCAAATTCAATCTATGATAACAGAGAAAACACATGACGTATATTTGCATTATTTAATCGTTTATGATTTTGGTGTATTGTGTGTTTTGAAAATTGTTTTAGATATCAATTATAATTAACATACTGATGGGATTTTTTGGCTTTGCTTAACTAACATCGATCAGTCAATTGGATACAATTAATATATCTTTGTGACGGGGAAATCCCACCGGCCGAATCTTGCCTTTATAATTTATTTTCTTTAATAGATATTTAAGTAATATATATAATGATTTTTTGGCACTTACTAAATGAAAACAAATTAGTTTACTATTAAAGGTATACGAAATCCTAACCACCATAATCACAAGCTTTAGTCAAGCCAGTTTTGCACATTATCATCAAAGTCCACATTATTTTTCTTCGAGGATTATGAAATAAAATTACCTTTCTTGAGATAAGAAAATTAATTTCTCTTATTTAAGAGACTATACCCACAACCCTCTATGTTTCAACCATCACTTCTTTTAACTATTCATCTCCTTTTAACTATTCATGAAACTCCACCACTTTATTTCTTCAATTTAAAAATGCAATTAATTAAAACACATTTTATTTAAATACTTAATTACAAAACCAAAATTTACATAATTGAAAATAAAAAATTTAAAAATTAAACAATAAAAGTTTTTTAAAAATCATTTTAAAAATTATTGCGGCGGCGCCTAAGGACAAACCCATATCATGCTCTAGATTCTCAATAAAGAGCATATTTGACCTGGATGCCAATCCAACCCGCAGATCGGCATGGATAATCTGATAAAATTATAGGATTGAGGCTATTATTTTGCAACCCGAGTATAAAACGGGCTCTATGGGCCAGCCCGAATGGGTTGATGGGTTGACTAGGTAGGGTTGCGAGATAGTCTGACGTGTTGCACTTTCCAATTAAAATAATACTCCCTCTGTCTCTGAAAAGTAAAAACATTTGGTTTGTCACAAGTTTTAATACTCACTCCGTCCCTATAAATATGAAACATTTACTTTTCGGCACGAGATTTTATGCATGTGTTGTCTGTGAGTTAAAGAAGAGAGAGTAAAGTAAAAAAGAGAAAAGTAGAGATAAAGTTATTTGTATTTTAGGAAATGTTTCATTTTTAATGGGACAACCTAAATGGAAAAAACGTTTCATTTTTAATGGGACAGGTGTAGTATATAATTGGTAAAGTAATAGAGAGTGATAAAGGGTAGAGTAAGTAGAGTTAGTCGAGAGTGGTTCCACACTATTATCAGTGTAGTGTAATGGTGTAAGTTGTAAATAAAATAATATATAAAGGTAATGTGTTGTCTTGCTCGTGCCTCGTCCAGCGGAGACGAGACCGAGCCACACAAGAGGGATTCACCTGAAATTAACCAAAACCAATATGACTGACGTGTAAATAATTAGAGTAATAGTCCCTAAATAGGAAGTTAGAATTGAGATGGAGCCAATATGAAAATTGTTCTTATACCTATATTTGAAAACGTATATTGGTAAAAGAAATATGAACTTTCACAAAAATTTGGTATTTACCATAATCTTTAGTTGTCTTAAAAATCATCAACTTTTCAAATTTCCCACACTAAAATTTCCGGCATAAATTTTGCCTATGTGAATTTCACTTTTCTATTTGCTATAATTTGACCGAGAATCTTTTGATATTTTGAACTGCGCTATATGTAATATTTATTTTAATATCAAGACTAAAAATCATAATATTAAATGGAAAATGTGATAAATTAGTTATATTATACACCATTACTGTCACGACCGCACTTTGCTAAGGATAGCAAAGCCGGGAAACCGTGACTAGGGATGGGGAATAAGAAGAAGGGAACAGAAAGGGGATAAACAATGACTAATATTCACTTAGAAATAAACGGGAAAACAACTCAAACAAACTCTTAATCACCAAAACTTGAATGAAAATCTTACTTTTCAATAAATAATTATCAGAGTAGAGAAGAACAATCGAGATTAACTAGAATCTTAGTACGCAGCGGAATGAACACGGTCACATGTATGGAGACATGCACTGTGTACACTAATCCGAGTAGGGACACCACCCTCACTTGAACCCGAATTCGATTCTTACGTTCCAACCAAACAGATAGACTTCATACACATAAAACAAATTATTTATGGCAAGACAATAACATTTGCTTAAATAACAACATAAGTTCACATTTTCATCCACATTAGTATGTAGGATAAAAAAGTTCACCTCGTGCGTTTTAACTCGAGTTTCTATACTCTGACCTTGACTTGCTCGTAGATATAGCCTATATACGCGAGTTCTGATGAGCTTTTCCTTTCCTTTCCTCTCAATTTCTTTTTTTCATTATTTTCTCATCTATTCAACTGAAGTTTCCTCTACGTTTTTCTTTTATCTTTTTCTCTCCCCCCTCTTCTCTTCCTTTTTTTTTTTTTTTTATGCTTTCATGTGTATGTATATAATTGACCATACTCATACGTGGGCTAACTAAACTACTTACATATGGTTTCAAATAAACACTAGGTGCAAGACATGCACTGTTTTATCACTACACGTGTCCTCTCATTTTCAAAAAAATGCACTTATTATTTTAAAGTATAAATTAAGTATAAATAAAGCCAATTTATAAATTCACATCTATCTACTTGGTACACATATTATATACATGTAGTTTAATGAAATTGTACACGCATTTCACTCATCTTTCTTTTCTTTCTTTTTTTTTTCCTTTTTGATTTACATTCTCAAAAGAAAATGAAACAGTACAGATATCAAAAGTAGTACTCCTATTTTTATTGTTGGAAAAATCGACGCCACGCATTTACATGCGTATATATGTGTAGCCATTTAAAACTTGGCTCTCATGACTTTCATTTAATTATAAAGTCTATAAATAACTATATTTATATGCTTTACTAATACTAATCTGACATGTGTGTATATATATACTCCCTTAATTTAAGCCCACTATGCTCTGTTTCTTGCATTTAAATTATTTTCATAAAATTTGACGAGTAAAATTTTAATGCATAAATTAAGATTCCTTTTGATCGATTGTGCACATTCTATTCTTTCAATCGGCTACCCATTCAATATCCTTTCAAGGTCAAAAATAAAATAGGAAAAGTCGGGGTTTTACATTCCACCCACCTTAAAAAAATTTCGTCCCGAAATTTGATGTGCTCCTTAAATGAGTAACTCAGGTAGCACAAAGAGATAATGTTATTGTTCTCGCTTCTTCGATGATTTTAGGAGCTCCAATAAATCGTGGCCTTAACGTACCTTCGAACAAGTACCTTATCTCCAATTTTATTTTTCAATCAGATCGGCACTCATCACTTAAGATTTGGTGTCTATTTGAGCTTCTTTAATCCTAACACGTATTCGCTTTACGACATTAATATTTTGTTTATCGCGTTTGGAGTTAACACGTATTCACTTAATATTTTTTTCTCTCTCTCAAGAAGCGTGGATACTATAATGGCCTCGTCACCTCCACTCAAGATGAGAAAAAACAAGAAAGGCTGCAAGGGTCTTCTTAACCATAATCTTAGAGTTAGAAAATTCTGATTAGGAGGTTCCCGTAAATGGTACCAAAATAATCCAGAGGATTAGTCAATTTGAAAAGTTCCAATTATCACTGGATGATAACTTCAATATGGTAGGGTTCAGAATAATTAGACACGATGGAATTTGAATACAAGCAAAATGCCCTAAGTTGCAATGACTGCAATGACTTTTGGTTTAAAACATTGTGATATGAGATCATGCCAATAAAATTTCAAGGTTTATGGATAATCCAAGGATACGTACTCATAGCGAGGAGGGGGGGGGGGTTCATAACAACTAGTTAATAAAGAAAATAAACTGAAAGACTTAAATGTGGAGATACTTTAAAATCGAAAGATGGGGACAATAATTGCAGGGTGACTCAGAAAAAAAAAAAAGAGACTTTCATTCATAAGAAAGAACTTATCAACAACCAGGTGTGAAAAATATGAATGGTTAATGAAAGGTGTAGGAAGAGTATATTCTTCTTGTAAGAGTATAATTGCCTAAGCGGCATAAGATTATAAAAAAAGTATATAATTCAAGTACTCTTCGATATGAGAATTGGTGATAGGAGTATCCTGGAGTTGATAAATTGCTTTCACTCTTGACTAATTAGCCAAGGGGACTGTAGTCAATCAAGGATGCCCAAAATATGAGGATAAGTTAAATTTAAGTAAACTGAAGGTGAGTCACAACTATACATATGATAAAGGGAAATTGTTGTGACTACTTACAAAATGAATTGTTTCAAGATCTTAATCAAACAAATAATTGTTCAAAGACAAGATGATATCCTGGAATAATTTTGAGCAAGGTGCGAACAGGTGATCAAAAGGGCTTTAGGGAGAAAGCTAGTAATACCCTCACCTTCGAAAGGAAATCATGTGTGCTGGACTACGACGTACTTAGGAACAAAATCATAAACGAGACACCCGATAACCCTTACACCACCCACCTTGGAAGCACCAAGATGTACCAATAACATAAAAGAAAATATGGTGGAATGGTACGAAAAGAAGCATCTTTGCATTCATGGAAAAGATGTAACAATAACTTATTGTTAAGAAATGTAAAGAAAAGTGGATTGAATAAGTTTATGAGTCCAACTTATATATATTAGTTTTATAATAAAATGTGAGTGAAATTGATTGGTGGAATGTGGGGTCTACTTACCATTTATGGTAAAAGTAAAATGTGACTTTAATTGTGGGACGGACCGAAATGAAAAAATATGACACTTATTGTGGAATGGTGGTAGTAACATTTCAGGATAATTTTGCTGGCAGCAACTGATGCAAAGATCGTTTAGGATAAAAAGAAACACTGCAAGATCTAATTAGTTCTTATAGAAAAAGTGGATGGGCGGAGCTGATGGGGTTTGGTGCCCCTTGCACATATAAATCAGACGTAGGATTTATTTGACCTATTATGCGATTAATCAATTCACATATTAAACAAATAATTGCATACTAGAACCCAAATAATTCATGCTTAAAGAAAGTAAATCATAAACATGAATACTAGGGTTTAGAGTTACCGATTTTGATTCTCCAAAGAATCATCGATTGCTCGCGCCTTCTCCACGATGATCTTCAATACTAGACTAGGGATCTTCTGACTGGTTCTCGAACTGTATCTCGATATCAGCGTGGACTGATCTTATCAAAATACTAGGACTCGAAAAGAAGACAAAACTTTCTCATGGCAGAAAATAATTTAGAAAAATCGCCCCCTTCAGTAGAGAGAGGGATGTGATTTTCATGTAGAGAAAAATAATAATAATGATTATGTTCCTCCTTTATTCTCCTATTTATATTAAGTTCATATTGGGCCCATTCAGGGATCTATGGAAGGTTTTGGATATGAGCTCACCTTAATTAGCTTTTTTACTAATTAAATTGAACCCACAATTTAATACAAGCTTATGTTGGAATATTACGAGCAGCCACTACAAAAGTAATATTGACCTCCCATCCAAATCCGAAATTACAAGTAATCCGGATTTCCATTTTGTTTATTATTTATTTCATGCGCTTAAAATACAAATGTCTATTAATTAATTAATATTTTCTATAGACTTAATTAATTAACATCTTATTAATTCCAATAGTGGGCTTAGCAAGAAACACTTATTTATTATTCATGGAATAATTTGTTCAAGCTCCTCTTGAAGACATTATCAAACGAGACCCACCTCGCGCGCGATTCAACATAATAGCAATCCTAGCAACGCTATATATTAATCACCACTATCCAATATATCAGGATTATTGGGTTGCGAAAAACCTGCACCATTTGATAAGTCAAAGTAGTGCATAATCAATAACATATGTTCAATGCTAACGTATGTAGATTAAGAAATAGTTATTTATCAAAACCTAGTCTTCAGTGGATAGCATAAAGACACATCAGTGCTATACCACACCAACGTCATCTTATTTCTGAAAGGCTTAGAAATAATCGGACTGACATCTTCTAAATGCACAAGCAAACAAAACGTAATAATATACTGATCCTATTCGTGCGATACTGCTCGAATAATACTGAATCGGGTTAAAAGTGGATTGTAGAGTTTTTCGTATAAAAACAAGATTCTATTCGCGCGAACTTGCTCGAAACATGCTTTTCAGTATATTAAACCTAATAAACTACCACTTATACTCAAAACATGCTTTCGAGTATACCCACTGCCAAAAACTCTCCCACTTATAATATCGAACCATCATTTCACATTATGTTTTAGAAATGTTGCCACAAAGGCATTTTCTGTGAAAAATCTGCTTGGTTGTTCTCTGATCATCTCTTTTCCACCATAATGTCTTGCTGTGTACTTGATCTTTAATTAATTTCATCTCTACGTGATTGCTTAACTTTATTAGCTCATGTGTCCCTTGAGTTAGCCTTCACTAGAGTAATCATAACAAAAAATAATACTCATAGGCATACTCAAACTTACGATTAAAGCTATTAGGAGGATACTCTTAAGGTAAACATATATTCAGAGGATGACTTACTTGATCACTGATTAGTCATAAAACTAAGTTAGTATAACCCCAAGGACATTACATGAATGACTGGTAAACTAGAATATAGCGATTAGTCTTTCTCAAGCACTATGGTATACTCTTTACCTCAATCAAAGTCCTGTGCCATGGTTAATATGATATACGCTTTTCATGTATAGGCACGACTAATATCAAACTTAGTACACATTATAGCATACATGAGACAACTATCTCCGAAACCAGTCTCATAATTCTTGATCTCACTAAGCGTCAAACGACACTTGACTAGAGACAAGACTTCCATCTTGAAAGGTATAAACCTTTTCATGGAATTTCTAATGCTAAAATTTTCCAAGCAATGTATAGATATAGGATTCCCAGGAGAATCTCAACATTATTTCTAGCAATCTTAAAAGGACTTAGATGCTAAGAATGTAATTAGTTTCTCTTCAATCCTTTGTCTTAAACTGGGTAGACAAACAGTTTCCTACGCCATATGTCAATCTTAGATGTTTGCAACTTTTGTAGATTTCATCATCGTAGAGTACCAATCATACCATATATAATGCTCTTTCAACTTGTGCTTACAGCACTGTTAAGGACACAAGTAAAATTACAAATACTTACAATTTTGGTAAAACACATATACTGTGATTTAGATGCTTGCCTAAGACCACGAAGGTCTTTATAAGCTTCCAATCATGCGTTTCTTGCCCTTAATTACATAACCATTAGGATGTTCTAGTAGATGATTGATATGCTCGGATTTTGCACTATTTTAGGACTCTTATTTGGTTTGTTTTTAGTGTCTAAACCATGATTCATGTCTATATTTCGTATATTTTATCTATTATGTTATTTTGCCATATTTTGTGAGAATTGTGCATATTTGAGCCAAAAAGATAGAAAAAAGTCGAAGATGGAATTCTGGAGCGTTCAAGACGCCCAGCGGCCCGCTACGTGTATCGCAGCGACCGCTGGCCCACAGCGACCGCAATGATTGAAGCGGTCCGCTCCGGAAAAGTTGTGCTGAAAAGTCTGAAGATGCCCAGTGACTGCTGGGGCATGTGCAGCGACCGCTCGAGTGAATCTCGTAGCCACTGGACTAATTTGCAGCGACCGTTGCAGGATGTGCAGCGACCGCTACCCAAATCCGCAGAGGCTTAGGACAATCCACAGCGACCGCTGGCCAAGGCGCAGCGATCCGCTGCGAGAAGGCGGTGCACGAGTTTAATTGGATTTTCTCCAGATTTTACCAAGATTAGCCAATCTTTTCCTATCCTCAATAGGATTCGACTTACTCCCTATATATACTCCCTTAAACCTCTTCATTCAACAACAACTATTTATATTCTTTGCTTCACAATTCTAGAGCAAAAATATTTGAGAGTTCATCACTGTGCAAGAGGTTGAAGACGAAGTCAAGTGAAGATCAAGGCTACAGGATTCTACCTTTGGGTTTTATCACTTTAGTTCTTATGTTTACATTGTTTTCCCTTCAAACTATGTTTTTAGAATATTCTATCATGTGTAACAAAATTCATAGGATTCTAGGGATGTGTTAGTAACATACTTTTGGTTTATACAATTTCGTTTTCTGTTTAATATCCGTTTTGTTTATACTTCGTTTCTTCCTTAAGTTGTTCCGTAATACTACATGTTTGAGTGACACATTCGATGTTAATCCCCTATAACTTGCTACATAATCGTGAGAGGAGGTTGGCGAGTTAGATCCACTTAATAGACACTACAATTAGCTTCCCTTAAAATGGCACACTGTTAATTAAGAGTGAGGACTTTTCAAGGGTCTTAGGAGTTTTAGGAGTTACGAATCTAGGATTGACACCCCTAGTGTTAGTAATCTACACTTGTACCGCATGGGCAGAACTTATGTGACTCGTCCTATCGAAGTATAGACTGTGCTAGGGTATTGTAGAGGGAATTTATATAACCATAGCTGTGAACGCACATCCCTGGAATTCTCTTATCTCATTTATTCGATCTCTAGTTTGTGCTGCATCCATTCGCTTTCTATTTTTAACTTAATTGATTTCGCAAAATTCTCTGGTTCTCCAAATAGTAAAAGAAGCTTAGTAGAAGATAGTCAATTGGTGATCTTATTCCACGTGTTCGACAACCCGGGACTGACCTTTAGCTATACTAGATCTACACTGTATACTTGCATGTATATTTAGTGCTAATAAATAGTGCATCAATGATTTCCTCAAGATTTCTATTTATAGAAGGCTGTCTTGACAATCATAATACATACATTCTAATTTATGTAAGTTCTAATAGATACTTGCTCCCACTGACTCACACAGCCTGAAGGTAGTATTCCAAGTCTGGTAAAACATGATGTCTATCTTAGATTGTAATATGGAATCTATCACATTTTCTAAGATGATTATCCAAATGAACCAATGCTACATTGTAGTTAAATGGATTATGTTCAAGTTAATCTAAGACTGAGTCTTACGACACTCTTAGACCCATGAACTTGTTGTGTTCCAGTGGAACGCTCCCACCACGACATGGTTACAATCTTAGGTACTGAAGTTGATTTTATTAGTGTAAAAGTTTCTAATGGTATGACTTCTTGGTAATGTGGAAAATCTGATATCTCTCTCTTTATCTTTAGAGTTATCACGTTGTTAGGCTTGTAGTTCATCTCTTGATCTTCATATGATTCACTTGGATTTTACATGATTTTAGAGGGTAGTTTTACTTGCTTTTGATCATATATTGTGTACTTTGAGACATGGTTATAGCTACTTCTCTATTATGTTGGTATTTTGACCATTTTTGTGAAGAATGTGAAGAAAATGTACAAAATATGTGGATGTGCATTTGCTCAAAGTTCGAGACAGATTTTCTGGATATTTGGAAGTCCTATTCGCATGTAATGCATACCATTCTATTCGTCTTCGAAAGAGCTTCGCGTGGATATCTTAAACGTCTCAATCGGAGTTCGGTAGAAAAAGTTATGGCCGTTTTACCAAGACTGCGCAGAGTAGTGATATAGCTGGCGACCTGCCAGGTTCGCATGCAAACTAACCTGGCGACCCGCCAGCTTCGTCCGACAGTTCATTTCGGCCCAAAGTCAACCCTAGGTATATATATGCCTAGGAAACGCCTCCAAACACAACTTACACGCCTCCTACCCCAAAAATACAACTTTTTCACCTAGAAAGAAGAGAAGAACGAGCAGAGGACGAATATTCATCGCAAGATTGAAGACAAGGCCTCCAATCCGCCCAATCTGATTCTAGGAGTTTCTAATTTTAGTTTTATTTTTGTTCAAACAATGTTTTTGAATATTTCTTTGAATATTTCTTTGACTTTTGTGTTGAACATGAGTAGCTAAATCCTTCATAGAGTTCTACGGGGGAGATACAATGATTCTTATGTTTAATTGATTTTCGTTTTCTATGCCTTGGCTCATGTGGTTATTTTGAGTTCTCTTGTGCTTATACATTTATTTGACTGATCACCTTATAAATGCATGTGGATTTTACTACATTACTAGGGAGATGAGTAGTTTAATTTGAAAGAAGAGAAGTTGACGTCTTTGCCAATATAATCGACAGATTTGAGCCTTTGAATGAAGCTAAGTATCTTAGGAGCTTTTAGGAGTTGTTACCTTAGTTCTAGGAAGAACACTTCGGTTCTAGGTAGCAATCTACAAATTATATACTTTGAGAAAAAATATAGTTTTACCTTGGTGATAGCTTAATAACCCTTGAGACCCTTTGTTGGCATAGTTAGGAAGTTAGTTGAGCATAGGATAGTTGTTATCGATCCCGTAGGATTCTACTCTTCTCATCCTTGATCTACATCCGCTTTCTTATTTGCTTTCAGTTCTCTAGTTGATTTTAATTGTTTTTACCTTGCTTTTAAGTAGATTTAGAAAAACCAAAACTTTCCGATTCATTTAGATAGTAGTTGAGGTTGGTTCGTGATAATTAGGTTGACACTCATTGTCTCTGTGGATACGATACTCTTTGCTTACTATTTGCTACATTAGCCCCGTACACTTGCGGGTATACTTTTGTTAAAAATAAGTTGAGTCAAGTTTTTGGCGCTGTTACCGGGGACAATTTTGTGTTACTATAGCCTAATATCGTGATAAAAATTAAGAATACTAATTTAGATTTTACTTGCTTTATTTTTCTTTTCTTTTTGAGTTATTCTCACTTTTGTGTTTTTCTTTTCAGGTTATATGCTCACTCGCTCTAAGGGGCAACCATTAGAGTTTTGAGTCTATGGTTTTAGCTTTTTCTTTCATGTGTAACTAAATTCATAGGATTTTAGGGATGTGTTAGTAACTCTTCTTGGTTTATACAAATTCCGTTTTCTATTTAATATCCGTTTTGTTTATACTTCGTTTCTTCCTTAAGTTGTTCGGTAATACTGCATGCTTGAGTGACACATTCGATGCTGATTTAATATAACTTGCTACATAATCATGAGAGGAGGTTGCCGAGTTAGATCCACTTAATAGAACTACAATTAGCTTCCCTTAAAACGGCACTGTTAATTGAAAGTGAGGATTTTTCAAGGGTCTTAGGAGCTTTTAGGAGTTACGAATCTAGGATTGACAACCCTAGTGTTAGTAATCTACGCTTTTACCTCATGGGCATAACTTGTGTGACTCGTTCTATCGAAGTATAAACTGTGCTAGGGTATTGTAGTAGGAATTTGTATAACCATGATTGTGAACGCACATCCCTAGAATTCTCTTATCTCTCATATTTTATCTTTGTGATTTAATTGCATTTAGTTGATTGCTTGCTTTTAATTGTTTTTATTTTCAAACATCTAAAATTCTCTTGATTCTCTAGATAGTATTTAACGCTTAGTACATAATAGCCAGTTGCAATTATATTCCCTGTGTTCGACAACCCGATACTGATCTTTAGCTATACTAGATCTACCATGTATACTTGCAGGTATTTTTAGTGCTAATAAATAGTGCATCAATCGGGTACCCGCTACCCAAAGATAACGGGTAACGGAGCGGGATCGGGTAGTGTGTTTTAGAGTTTTGCGGGTAGCGGGTATACCCATTACCCGCGCGGGTATACCCGTTAGTCCCGATAATACCCGTTATTATTAGTATTAGCTATATACCATTTTTTAATACTCCCTCCATTCCATATTAATAGAGTCGTTTCAAATAGTTAAAGTGGAGAAAAAAAAAAGTAAATAGTTAAATAATAATACTCCCTCCATTCCATATTAATAGAGTCATTTTGCCATTTTGGTACGTTCCATAGTAATGGAGTCATTTCCTTTTTTAGTAAAAGTCAACACATTTTTTCACACCTAATTTATTCTCTCTTACTTTATTCTCTCTTCATCTTTTTACCTTTTTTCATTATCCACTTTACTCTCACTTTACTTAACTCACCTAACACAATTTTTCTTAATTTCCGTGCCGAAAAGAAACGCATCCATTACTATGGAACGGAGGGAGTAGTTAGAATAGAGAACAAATAAAGTTAGAGAAATAATAATGTGTAGAAGAGTAATTGTATTATTATTTTTCCAAAATGAGTGAAGAAAATTAAATGCCTCTATTAAGGCAGAACAGTGGGAGTACTTTATAATCTAAGAGTTCTTTTGAAACATTTTTATATTCCAATGAACATACAATAGAAAACTCACCGGAACTAGCAATAGAGTGTCCCTTCACGTTTATTGTCAATCTATTCAAAGTTTACCATCGATATTAATAAAGTAAATTAAGGAACATTGATGGTTATTATGGTTTTCGAATTTTTTATTAGGATTTCGGGTCGGGTACGGGTACCCGCAATGTCGGGTACGAGATACCCGTCACGGGTATCGGGTAATCCCGGTATGTCGCGGGGCGGGTATTGGGACAATAAATTTTGCTAAAATCGGGTACGGGTACCCAACTTGTCGGGTGCGTGTACCCACCCGCGGGTAACCCGTTTCGCCACCCCTATGGATAATAAATATCCAAATTCATTTAGGATTTATTAAGTTCATACTATCTAAATCCACTTAGGATTGTTCTAGATTTTATTTTATCATTATTTCGATAAAATAAAATCCTACAATTCAAGATTACATTGATTTAGGATTATCATTATTTAAATCGTACTAGGATATTACTAGATAGAAACAGTTCCATCATAATCCATAAGATAAAAATAAAATCCTATCAAAGAAGATTTATACAAATCTTAATTCTATTTAGAATAGACATCCAGAATATATCAAACGTTACTTAGGATTTCTTAGATAAATAAATTTATCTAAATCCAATTAAATAAGGATTTTATTAAATATCATTAACATCCTAATCTATCTAGGATATAAATGCAAAAGATAAGGATAACTTGGATTAATACTTATTTTAATCCATCTAAGATTTTTCTTAATAGAATTAAATATATTTAAATCTATAGGATAAAATTAATTAATATAAATGTTTATCCTAATTCATTTAGGATATATCTTGGAATAAATCCATATAAATCCATAGAATAAGATAATATTATATTATTATTATTCAAATGTATCCAAGATTTATCTAGGAACAAATCCATATAAATATATAAGATAAGAATAAAATATCATATTATTACTATCCAAATCCATCTAGAATTTATCTATGAATAAAATTCAAATAAACTCATAGGATAAAAATAAAATAATATTATCATTATCTAAATTCAACTAGAATTTGTCTAGGAATAAATCCATACAAATCCATAGGATATAGATAAAAATTAGATTGTCATTTACCAAATATAACTAGAATTCATCTAGGAATTAAATTCATATAAATCCATAAACAAGGAAAAAATCTAATTAATTCATGATTTAATTCATAATTTAATTCATAATTAAATCTCATAAATCCATAAAATATATTCAAATTTAATTTCTAAATTAATTTTGAATACTTTTAAAAATTAATTCCAAGGATTAGAAAATCTGAATCTGAATTTGGGAAAAATCCTGACCGAATCCCACTCGGATGGACATCTTGTACAGTTTACGATTCATATATCACGAAGACACAAAATCTCCAAAATTCATGAACCTAGCCAACAACTTTAGTGCGACTACAATGAAACAAATACTTGATGGAGACATTTATAATGATTTGCAATCATTACGTGGTACACACAAATTTGATCAATTGATTAACGCAATCATTGACGAAAAACTCGTCACACACATACAGAGATGTCAATGGGCCGGGCCGACCCAGCCCAGCCCGGCCTGGTGTGGGTCGGCCTAGGCCCGGCACACCAATGTAACGAAGCGGGTCTAGACTGGGCTCATTAGTTGAAATGGGCTCGAATTGGGTTGTTTTGTAAATCCAGGACCGGCCCAGGCCCAGGACCATTTGAAGCCCGGCCCAGGCCCAGGACCAGCCCAGGCCCGAGCCAGACCCGGTAGATGCTAACTTATGTACTTTGTTTTATACTTTACTATATTTTTAATTCTTTCAATAGTCTTATTTATGCATAACTTAAGTAAAATACAAATAATATATTCATATCTCTTAGTATTAATTTATTGTTAGACACATGGTTATATTATATTTGAATATTTTGAAGATACGTTATCAGTATAACTTAACTTAAATTAAAACTTATACTAATAAATTTGAATTTTCATAATTAAAGAGATTAGTTATTGACTTTTTTTTCAAAAATAGAGGATCCTACAATTGATTGTGTTATAATAATTTTGATTTGCATAATTGTAGAGATTATTTGTTAATAATTTATCTCTACCAAATATAATCCATAAATATAGGAGTAATTGATTAGTATTCCATGTCTATGCAAAATGTAATATGTATATATAATATATTCCCTTGCGTGTGTATAAACATATATATATAGACTATGAAGTTTGGATATTATTTTCATACATATCCATTTTATTAATATAGTAATAGATGCATGATTATTTTATATTTGTATATTTTCAAAATAATTCTAAATTTTATTAATGACATTACTAAAAAAATAATTAATTAATTCAATTACTCAACCTAAATCATTTGATTTCCATTATTACATTTAATTTGCATAAATATAGATATTATTTGTTAATTGATTTATCTCAATTGAAAATAGTTCTATAATTATAGTATACTATAATTCCTAATTTTGTGGGATTGAATAACATATGCGTGTATGTGAAATACACAAATCAATTATTACATATTCCTATATAAAACTCATGTCTACAAAATCTTACCTTATTTAGTGGTAATATATATAAAGATTAATCAATAGTTATAGCACAGTAAAAATTTTGAACTTGGCCCAGCCCAGAACCTGCCTAGCCCGGCCCACATATCTACTGGGCCCAGGCCCGAGCCTGGGCCCATTATGTATACCAAAACCCAGGCCCGGCTCGGCCCGGCACCAACATGGGCCTGAGCCGGGCCAGGCTGAAATGTTGTTGGGCCTCACCGGGCCTGGGCCGGCCCAGCCCACTTGACACCTCTACACACATAACACAAACAAATAACTACACATAGTAATCATTATGTCATGATATTTTCAAAAAAAAGGTGAACCCAAGTGCGGTACTTCCGAGACGTCCCAACGCCGAGGCTGAATTCACAACCATGAGCAGCTCTAGCGCGAGGTCCAACTGTTCGTGCCGGCCGAGTACTCCCTCGTCATTGCTTCTCATTCTTCGTCGTTCGTTCAAACAAAATTTACCATTCACGCAACGAATATAATCATGCATTCAAGCAATTCACATAACATGAAATTAATCCACATAATCAGAGCCAAAAATTGGCTCTGATACCAATTGTTGGGGTTTGGTGTCCCTTGCACAGTGGAAGACTTGTACAAAACAAATAAATCAGACGTAAGATCTATTTGACCGATTATGCGATTAATCAATTCACATGTTAAACAAATAATTGCATACTAGAACGCAAATAATTCATGCTTAAAGAAAGTAAATCCTAAACATGAATACTACGGTTTAGAGTTACCGATTTTGATTCTCCAAAGAATCGTCGATTGCACGCGCCTTCTCCACGATGATCTTCAATACTAGACCAGGGATCTTCTGACTTGATTCCGGACTATATCTCGATATCAGGGTGGACTGATCTATCAAAATACTAGGACTCGAATAAAGAAAACAGAACTTTCTCACGGAGGAAAATAATTTAGAAAAATCGTCCCCTTCAGTAGAGAGAGAGGGACGTGATTTTCATGTAAAGAAAAATAATAATAATGATATTGTCTCTCCTTTATTCTTCTATTTATATTAAGTTCATATTAGGCCCAGTCAGGGATCTATGGAAGGTTTTGGATATGGGCACACCCCAATTAGCTTTTTACTAATTAAATTGAACTCACAATTTAATACAAGCTTGTATTGGAATATTACAAGCAGCTACTACAGAAGTAATATTGACCTCCCAATCCAAATCCGAAATTACAAGCAATCCGGATTTCCATTTTGTTTATTATTTATTTTCCGCACTTACGATATAAATGTCCATTAATTAATTAATGTCTGCTATGGATTTAATTAATTAACATCTTATTAATTCCAAGAGTTGACTTAGCAAGAAACACTTATCTATTATTCATGGAATAATTAAATTCTAACTGGTCAGTTTTCGAATAATAAAACCTTGTTCAAGCTCCTCCCGAGGACATTATCAAACGAGACTCACCTTGCACGCGATTCAACATAATGGCAATCCTAACACCGCTAGATATTAATCATCACTACCCAATATATCAAGATTATTGGAAAAACCCGCACCATTTGATAAGTCAAAGTAGTGCATAATCAATTGCTAACGCATGTAGATTAAGAAATACTCCTTCCGTCCGAGAATAAGAGTCCCGTTTTTCCATTTTAGTCTGTCCGCGAATAAGAGTCCCGTTTCACTTTTACCATAAATGGTAATAGAGTCCCACCTTCCACTAACTCATTTCACTCATATTTCATTTAAAACTAATATATACAACCGAGACCCTTATTCCACTAATTTTTTTCCACCCAATTTTCTTAACATTTCTTAAAACCCGTGCCACCAATAAATGAGATTCCTAATGGCGGACGGAAGGAGTAGTTATTTATCAAGACCTAGTTTTTCAGTAGATAGCATAAAGACACGTCTTGGTGTTAGATCCATTCAGTGCTATTCCACACCAACGTTATCTTATTTCAGAAAGGCTTAGAAATAATCAGACTGACACTGCAACCTTTCATGATAGGTAGTCTAAGCCTATATGGTTTGTGAAATTCTTCTTTTTCTTTTGCAAAGCATTGCATAGAACCGACTGTGTTACCTTAAAGTGGACGACGCCCACAATCAGTCTACTAAGCAATTGACTTAGACTTGGTTTGCTTCTTATACATTCAAATGTTTATAAAACATCTTCTAAATGCACAAGCAAACACAATATAATAATATACTGATCCTATTCATGCGATACTGTTCGAATAATACTGAATCGGGAATCGGGTTAAAAGTAGATTGTAGAATTTTTCGTATACAAGCAAGATTCTATTCGCACGAACTTGCTCGAAACATGCTTTTCAGTATACTAAACCTAACAGAAACATCCTATACTCTTAAATTTAATTAAATTAAAATAATTCATCATTAACAAAATACTAAGAGCTTAATCATTTGGGCTCCTCGATCCTCTGGGATAGATCAGTTCAACAACTAATTGGGCCAACATAAAAAGAAAAATTATCATTTGTTCATCACGTCAATATATTGAGTTCGATCCTAAAACTCATCTGTAACAAAATCTTGTTAAAGTAATTAAAAAGACTATAAATTTAAAAATAATATTGAGTAGTGGAATTAATTCAAATAGAAGCATCTAATTTAGTATTCAACTTTTCATAGTCCAATTATTGACGAATCCAATCTTAAATACCAAATTAGGACCATTAGATTTTGTTTTTTATGGATTAGATGGGCTGATGTTATGTTATTTTTCGCATTCATCATATACAGAATTTACTTCAACTGAAAGATAATTATGTCATAACACATTATGAAGTAATAAACTAATGGAATGAAGTAATAGCATGACTGAATGAAGTAATAAGTTCATTACTACTGCTTGACGTTTAACACAGTTAACATTGTATTTCAATAAAATGTCATATTTACTTCATTACTAACATTCATTTGGTTCATTATTTATTGAATATAATTCATTACTACCAGTGGTCTACCACTTAACGTTTAACACAGTTAATTTGTTGTATCATTAATGTATTTCAATAACATGTCAAAATTACTTCATAACATACGCTCATTTAGTTCATTATTTAGTGAATATAGTTTCATTACTATATTCATGATTAATTAATGGTAATAGTCCTTCGTCATATCAATACATGTAAAGGTCCCGTCATGATAGTTTTAAACCTGAGGCCTTTGATCTTAGACATTACTTTACTATTAGGTCAACACACAAACACAAGTTAATGAAAATATTCCAAATTATCCTATTTCTTCCAGCTTAGATTATATACATATTAGTTGTTGTCTGCGAGCAGAAACTGGACTCTCAAACATTGAGATGTTAGTTTGTAGGTTATCCTCCAGGGTCTAGAGGTTGTAACATGAAACTTTTTTCTATGATCCCCAAAATCTCCTCCGCCAGCTTCCCCAGCCGGCACCCCCTCAGATCGTGCGCCGCCTCCCGCACATCCACCAGCTGCCGCACCTTGAGCTTGTGTTCCGAACGCATCAGCATCGCCTCGTCGCTGTGGTTCCAGAGCCCCACGAGGATGACGTCGGGGTTTAGGAGTAAGCGCCGGGGCAGCGGTGGGCGTGGTAGAGCTAGAAGATGAGACAGTTGTGCCTCACGTAGAGCTGGAGTGTGGCAGCGTAGGCGGAGTCGGAGACCCACTGGACGCCCAGGCCCGCCACAAGAGAGGCGTTGCGACATGGTTGGCCATGGAAGTAGGTACACCTCAGTTGCTGCTCTTCGAGAAGCTTCAGTTGTGGGAGTTGGGTTGTTTATATCATCCAATGAAGGAGAAGCAACTACAGGTGTGGGGTGGTTAAATCCTCCATGGAAAACGATGGAATTCATAAGCAAAATTGTAAATTAATCCTAACCACAAGATTATAAATATGAAGGGTCCTAATTTGGTCGACATTAATCACAACTCTTCCTAATAATCTAATAAGAATTTCATGTGAGATATATGTAAATTATTTTGTTGAATTATAAATACGTTCTCAAATTCTCTCATATTAAGAAATTAACTTAATAAATAAAAATCTAAGATCCATAAAGTCAAGTAAAATCCTATTAAAGAAAAAATGGGGTTGTTACATATGTTGATTTGTATTGTTGTATGAATTCAGTGGCGGATCCAGGTGGGGGCAGGTGGGGGCGGTTGCCCCCACCATGCGACTAATTTTCTCTTATCCCGGATGTATATTTTCCACATCCGCCCCCACCGTTGCCTCCGACGTCGGCCTGTTGACCGAAAAAAATAACCATTATCGCCTTATTCATTTACTAAATTAGAATCATCTTGGTATTTAATCTTTCTTGTGTCAATTAGGTCATCGACTTACTTGCACAAGAGATGGAAAATCGTTTCTCTGAGGCATCCGCATCCACATACTTGCTAAGTTGTATGGCATGCCTCGATCCAAAAAATGATTTCGCTGCTTTTAATGTTAATAAGCTTATTTATCTTGCTACTCTTTACCCAAAGGACTTCACATCGACTGAACATACTCAATTGTTTAAACAACTTGAAACTTTTGTTGATGTTGTGAGAAGAGATGCACGATTGAATGGTATTGAAGATTTGGGTACCCTATCTCAGAAGATTGTTGAACCAAGAAAGATAAAGTTTTTTCGTTGGTTATCGTCTGATTGAGTTGGTATTGATTTTACCCGTAGTGACTGCATCTGTTGAAAGAGTATTTTCAGCAATGAAATTTGTCAAGACTGACTTGCGGAATAGGATGGGAGATGAGTGGTTGAATGACAGTTTGGTAGTATACAATGAAAGATCCATTTTTGCTAGTGTTTCTAATGAAAGAATCTTGAAACGTTTTCAAGATATGGATACCCGTAGAAATCAGTTGTCTCGGTTAACAGATGCTAGAGTTACTTGAATTGTAATAGACTTTCATCTTGCTAAAAAAACATATTGAAGTATTATATTTAATATTTTACTATTTTATTATTTTATTCCGCCCCCACTATTTTTTAATCCTAGATCCGCCACTGTATGCATTCCCACATGGACCAACTGATTGATGTTTAGAAGAGGGAAAATCGAATTTGAGATCTCTTCTTTTTATAATAACTTGTTGGGCACCATAAAAAATAATGAATTTAAAGGGTAGGATGCCAAAAATTAGAGAACATGCAAGTCGTGCTTCTTTACATTTCTAATCAAAACTTCTGTATTTATTTATTTTTTTTTTAATAAAAAATCAGTAATCCAGACATATTATCACGTGGTATATCAACGCATCATAATTGTATAAATATTCTATATTTTTCATTTTTGCTCTTTTCTGTCATGCTAGACGCATCATATGTCACTCAATTTTTGCTCTTTTCTGTGATGCTAGACGCATCATATTCGAATCACTCAATTTTTTAGGACACATAAGTTAAACTACTAAAAATATATAATAGCCCGTCAATGCACGTGAAACCAATTGGTCACACATCAAATATCCATAATGAATTAAAGACTTTTCACTCACATGAGACAGGACCACAAGACAAACTATCTTAAACAACTGACTCTCATCCTTACATTCTCAAACTTGACTCTGATGCAGTTTGAAACAAATTAGTACACCATTGAACAGAGGAGGAAGAAGCCATGGCTGGAGGCTTCGCGGTTGCAAGTGAAGCCCGATACACCGG
This sequence comes from Salvia hispanica, assembly GCF_023119035.1. Taxonomy (NCBI): domain Eukaryota; kingdom Viridiplantae; phylum Streptophyta; class Magnoliopsida; order Lamiales; family Lamiaceae; genus Salvia; species Salvia hispanica. Next base: position 4,573,793 of record NC_062966.1, on the reverse strand, counting down.
AAAAGTCACTATCTTCGTCGTCTTATCTTGTATGATGGCTGCCATGGGTGGAGTTATCTTTGGCTACGATATTGGAATTTCAGGTTTTCTATGACTATACAATTGCCTATTACATAGAAGATCCTTACTTACGCCTTTAATTATGATAAAAATGATTGTAAACATTTAGGTGGAGTGACATCTATGAGGCCATTCTTGAAGAAATTTTTTCCTGAAGTGTTTAGGAGGATGGAGGAGGACACCAAGATTAGCAACTACTGCAAATTCGACAGCCAATTGCTAACATTATTCACATCCTCCATGTATTTGGCAGGCCTCATTGCATCATTTTTCGCGTCGTCCACTACCAAAGCCTACGGCCGCAAACCCTCCATCATCATTGGCGGTGCTGCATTTCTCGCTGGAGCAGCGCTTAATGGCACAGCTCTCAACATATACATGCTCATTTTCGGCCGAGTCCTTCTTGGAGTTGGTGTTGGTTTTGCCAACCAGGTACTTAAACATATATATACATGACGGACCAATTCAAAACATGGATGATTGAATACCATTACAGTATAATAGTAGAAATAGATCACTCACCCCCATAAAAGGCCTTATAAGGAGAAAGATTATCCAAGTATATATAAATGAGACAGGATCATCGGTGTTTTTTGACAACTTTCAGGCAGTTCCACTATATCTATCAGAAATGGCGCCACCAAAATACAGAGGAGCCTTCAACAATGGGTTTCAGCTGAGTGTCGGCATTGGCGCCTTAACCGCAAACCTCATAAACTACGGCACTGTGAAGATCAAGCAAGGCTATGGCTGGCGAATTTCTTTATCCATGGCGGCCGTTCCAGCTTCCATTCTAACCTTAGGCGCTCTCTTCCTTCCCGAAACACCAAACAGTCTAATCCAGCGCGGCCAAAACCAACAACAGGCGAAGCAGATGCTGCAGAGGATCCGCGTAACAAGCGATGTGGATGCTGAGCTGCACGATCTCATCAGTGCCATTGAAAATTCTAATACTCTGCAAAATCCTTACAATCAGATCCTGCAGAGAAACTACAGACCGCAGTTGATAATGGCGATCGCCATCCCCTTCTTCCAGCAGGTGACCGGGATCAACGTCATCGCCTTCTACGCTCCCATAGTGTTCCGTATCAAAATAACAAAACGTGTCAAATTTTCGTTGATCTCTCATGCGTAGAGAATTTGAGGCATGAGCTCTCATTAATTTTTATGAATAATTGTGTCTGAATATAAGAATTTTAACTCCTTCCGTTCCTTCATAGTTGAGACACTTCTTTTTGGCACATTTAAGAAATGAATGTTTAATGTGTTAAGTGGTAGGTAAGTAAGAGAATGAATAAAGTAGAGAGAATAAAATAATAGAGAGAACAAAGTAGGAATGAAAAAATGAGTTCATTATTAGCATATATGAAAATGAACTTTTCGAAATGGAAAAATGACTCAACTAAATTCTCGGTTTGTGGATAAACTAATTTTTTTACTTTAACTTATAAAATATACTCTCTCCATCTCATAAAAATATGTGCAAACAATGACTTCTATAACGGTAAGTCGCGACATATTCGTCGACGACATAGTACCGTGAGACATTTGATCACAACAGGTGTGATTACAATTGACTATGTGAAGTCAATAGATAATCTAGCGGATCCGCTAACCAAATGGTTAAACCGTGATCAAATGAATAAACTGCTAGAGGGAATGGGTTTGAAATCCACAAACTAAAAAATTGCCCCATCCATGATGACTGGAGATCCCAAGAACTTGGTTCAATGGAAAAACTAAGCTATGTGAGTTCGTGTGAAACACTCATCTATATCTATTCCCCAAAGAGCAATAGAGTGTTGAAAAAACTTGCCTTGTGGTGAGGCTAAGTCTATGACTTTTAATAATTCCTAAGGATCTTGAGGATATTGAGTTTTCAAGGAGACCGAGTAGGGCAAGATATTCGATTAGGAATCACCTATATGAGTGTGAAATGTGTGTTAGAGTTTGTATGCTAGAAATCACGTTTCGAGTGATTGAATACTGTAAAACTCTTATTTTATTTTCCAAGGAATAAAACAGATTATTTTTATCATAATGTTGTTATGTTTTACATTTAATGGATGTTAATTGCATGTTTAAATATATAAGTTAACTTAACAAAGTCTAAGTAACACGGTCAGTCCTAAACAAAGAAAAAGAAGAATTTCGCGACCTAGATGGAATTAGACTATCTATCGTGAAAGGCTGCAATGTCAGTCCGCATATTTCTAAGCCTTACTGAAATAAGATGACATTGGTGTGGTAAGGCACTGAACGGATCTAACAGCAAGACGTGTCTTTGTGCTATCTACTGAAAGACGAGGTCTTGATAAATATTTGTTTCTTAATCAATATAGGTTAGCATTGAGCATACGGTATTGATTATGCATTACTTTGACTTATCAAATGGTGCGGGTTTTTCGTAACCCAACAATCTTGATATATTGGGTAGTGGTGATTAATATCTAGCGGTGCTAGGATTGCTATTATATTGAATCGTGCGCGAGGTGAGTCTCGTTTGATAATGTCCTCAAGAGAAGCGCGAAACAAGGTTTTATTATTCGGAACCTAGCTAGTTGGAGTTTGATCACTCTATGAATAATAAATAAGCGTTTCATGCTAAGTCCACTCTTGGAATTAATAAGAAGTGAATTAATTAAGTCCATAGCAGACATTAATTAATTAATGGACATTTTTATCTTAAGCGCGGGAAATGAAAGTTAAAACGGAAACCCGAATTACTTATAATTTCGGATTTGGATGGGGAGAGTTCAATATTACTTCTGTAGTGGCTGCTCGTAATATTCCAATTAATGCTTATATTAAATTGTGGGTTCAATTTAATTAGTAAAAAGTAAATTGGGTGAGCCCATATCCAAAACCTTCCATAGATCCATGTCTGGGCCCAAAAGGAACTTAATATAAATAGGAGAATAAAGGAGATAGAAATCACAATTTTATTTTGCAAAATTTTTGTCCCCCCCATTGTAGTTGGACGATTTTTCCTTTCCTCCGTGGAGTAGAATTTCCGTCTTCTTTATTTAAGTCCTAGTATTCCAGTGAGATCATCCCACACTGATATTGGAGTACAGTTCGGGAACCAGAGAGAAGATCTGTGGTCTAGTATTCAAAGCGGCACGTGGAGAAGTCGCTAGCCATCATCAATTCTTTGGAAAATTAATAAGGTACTATTTATGCTCCGTAGAAAAGCATGTTTTAGGTTTCTATATACTTAAAGCATGATCAATTCAAGTTATGAGCATGATACATGTGAGAATTACGTGAATAGATTTTGTCTAAATAATCTGCTAAATAGATATGATTATTATGTGATTTATTTGTTCGATTAATTATTAAATTATGGATAGCACGCTTCCGCTGCCAGTTCCTTCAGTGTGGTCGCTTCATATAACACACTTATGAATCCAAAGTGGTGTCCAAGGCCACAATGGACACAAAACGTGAAAACGGATAAGGTTGAGGTGTTAAAGTGTTAACATCATTGTCTGGTGCACGCCGTGGAGGAATAGTTCAAAGCATCGCGCTACTAGGCCGACTGTGTATCCGATGGTGTTGACTATGGATGGTTCAAAGCCAACAACCACATATCCTTATGCTTAGATACCTCTCGAGGGTTGAGCTTGTGTCTGCATACATATGCATTTGGCTATTTCCACTCATGTGGGGGATTGTTGGAATCATGGTTCGGTCAATGCAAATGGACCGGGTCGTACAAGTGATGAATTATTTAATTTTAAGATAATTAAATAATTTATAATTGATCTACGCTTCGAGTAGATGGTTGTGGTATATTCACTTTCTCTAAACCGATTCCCCGTGAGTGAGAAATAATATATTAAAGTATATCACGATATATGGAGATATGTAATTAATTAATTAATTAATTAATTAATCTTATTTGGGACACGTAGATAAAACAATGTGCAAAATGAGCATACGAAGAAAGCTTCGTAAAAGGCGTGCACATTGATCGGTTCGTCTAGATACATTTCTGGAATGAACAACTACGTGAGAGGTGTCTAGATACATCCGTCCAGGTTCATGCTCCATGATTGACGTTTGTATCGTCTATAACATTTGTAACCGCCGACCGTTACAAATTAGCCTTAATGGCATGTTTGACTCCACATCCTCCCATGACCTATAAATAGTGGTGCATACTCTTGCATTCTACACACCAAGCATTCTCTGCATTCATAAGCTCCATCTCCCTTTTGTGCATTATTCTTCTGTCGAAGCTCTACCATCACCTCCATCCAGTTTGTCGGAGCTCTGTTGATAGCGGTGATGCTTCATCAGAGACGAAGCCGTTTTATCTTTGGGGATGACACGCCAATCCGAGAGCACTGCCGGGGCATATCTCGTCTTGCAGAAAGAGGACTCCTCGACTCGGCTTACTTTTGCATTTACGGTTTATTGTTTCGAAATCTTCATTGTTATTTAGTTTCTTTTTACTTTTTATTTATTCCTTCTTTTGGGTTGTATTACGTCCGGCTAGTATTTATCTCTTGTAATCCAAAAACCAACAAATTTGTCAAAATATGATAGTCGTATAATAAATCATAACAGATTAAAGTTTAGGGCGTCCACAATGGGGCGGAGGATGCGACGCCCTAAGCCCCGCCATATGCACCGCCACATCATCATTTTATCTTCCGCCCCTTCCACCTGCAATTGGGCGGACTATAGCCCGCTCTAAGCCCCGCCTTAAGCATTTTATTTATTTTTTGTATATTTAAACACTACAAAAAATGGAGAAAACAACTTCATTCCATTGAAAGTTCAAATTTTACATTACGAAATAAAAAAAAACTATAAATTCTCAATAGCTGTTACGCTTGATGCACTTTTTATTAGCACTAAATAAACCTGCAAGTATACAGAGTATATATAGTATAGCTAAAGGTCAGTACCGGATATCGAACACGGGGAATATAGTCTCATCTCCTTCAACTTCATGGGAAGGCATGGTCATGCTGTCAGCGTTAGGAACCTGCGACTCTGGGGACTGACTTTCAGGCGGCGGACCGCCGCAAAGTGGTGCAGCGGCCGCCGGCAGCTGCTCTGCATCGATGTCCGTATCGGCCTCGGATGGCTGTGAAGTTCCCGGCGGACCGCCGTGAAGATGTGCAGCAGGCCGCTGAGGATGATCAACGGCGGGTGAGGGGTCAGTTTGTTCCTTCTCTTTTTCTTTACTCCCTATTGCAGTGGCCAGATTCCCCACATTGTATTCCAATTCCCCCACTTGTGCGACAAGACTTGCGAATCCTTGCTCTAAAAGGTCGGTGTTTCTTTCCAAATTCATCAACCTCTGATTGGTCACCTTCCTATTTTCTTGTACCTCGATGATGCAAATTTCTAACCGTTCCTCCCAATTGGTGCGGGGCAGTTCCTCCTTTTCTTCTTCAATGATTGGTTTTTCTTCAAAACATGAAAGTATCGCCTCAGTGATCTTCTTGCTAATGTTTTCAAGTCCTTCATTGATCTCTTTGCATTTCTTTTCCATGGACTTCATCGTGTTTTCCATTCTAATTCCTTGTTGTAAACTCTCCTCTCTATGTCTTTCAAGTTCTTGTACTATGAATTCAAGTCCACGGCACCTTTGCTCGGATTCATCATTGGTGGTGTATGCCCATGTCGGTTGTCTCCAATATTGAAACGCATCCATTGTTGCGCTCCTTCCTCTCCTCAAGTACCTCAAAAAAATCAAAAGAAAAATAAAATTAAATAATATTACACTCTAAATTAGTATAATCAACCTTTCTACAATATCAGCTTAAAGCAAAAATATTCCCCGGCAACGGCGCCAAAAACTTGATGCACTTTTTATTAGCACTAAATAAACGTGCAAGTATACAGAGTCATATAGTATAGCTAAAGGTTAGTACCGGATATCGAACACGGGGAATATAGTTGCAACTGGCTATTATGTACTAAGCGCCAAATACTATCTAGAGAAACAAGAGAAGTTTTGGGTTTTTAAAGTAAAAACAATTAAAAGCAATCAAACAATTAAATGCAATTGAATCACAAAGATAAAATATGAGAGATAAGAGAATTCCATGGATGTGCGTTCACAGTTATGGTTATACAAATTCCAACTACAATACCCTAGAACAGTTAATACTTTGAAAGGATGAGTCACCTAGCTTATGCTCATGCGATACAAACGTTGATTAAAACATTAGAGTTGTCAATCCTAACACGTAACTCAAAAAAGCTCCTAAGACCCTTGAAAAGTCCTCACTCTCAATTAACAGTGCCGTTTTAAGGGAAGCTAACTGTAGTGTCTACTAAGTGAATCTAACCCGCTAGAACTCTGTCACAGTTATGAAGCAAGTTATATTAAATCATACACGATTGTGTCACTCAATCATGCAGCATCAAAACTACTTAGGGAAGAAACAAAGTAAAAACAAAACGGATATTAGATAGAAAAAGGAATTGTATAAACCAATAAAAGTTACTAACACATCCAAAGAATCCTATGAATTTAATTAGACATAATTGAATAAGCTAAAACCATAGATTGAAATGAAAACAATTGGAACATAAAACTAAAGCAAATAAAACCCGTAGGTTGAATCCTTGTCGTTCTTGATGTTCTTGCTTCTTTATCCAAACCCTTGCATAATGATGAACTCTCAAATTTATGCTATGGAAGTAATTGGCAAAAAGATGATGAAAGATTAGGGTTGGAGGAGGAGCTATGAAAGCTCCCCTTTTGGGGGCTAAGGAAGGGTTGAACTTATGAATGAGGTTATGGGGTATATATAGGCTTTAGAAGGATTTAAATTTGGTAATAAGTGTTCTCCAAGCATTAGGAAATATGTAATTTTCGTTCCCCATAGTAGAAGGAAAAGATTTGGCTTCACAAGGTAATATCTTATTTCCTTCTTCAAATTCCCGCATAGACTGCAGCTGGCAGCTTTGCGCGACTTTGGTAGAACGGCCATAACTCTCTCCACATAACTCTGATCGAGTTAATTCTTGAACCATCTTGAAGCTCTTTTCAAGACGAAGATAATGTTGTGTAGAACGTTCAGATCGAACTTCAGGATCGCCGGAAAACGGAGTTTGAAGACAGCTGTCGCGCGCCGCGTTTCTGTGGCGGGCCGCCGCGCGCAGTCCAGTAGCTTCTGACTCCTTGTGGCAGTCGCCACGCACTTCCCGGCGGTCGTCGGGCGTGTCTTTGTCTCCGCTAAGTGCCGGCGGTCGCCGGATAAGCTCCAGATTCTCTACTTCGCGTTTTAACTCCCTTTTTTGGCTCAAATATGCACATTTCTCACAAAACATGTCAAAATACCAAAATAGATAAAATATGCAAATATGGACATGTAATGCAACTTTGACCTTAACACGGACCAAATAATGGCCTTAAAACGGTGCAAAATCCGAGCGTATCAACGCTTCCAAACCTCTTCAATCATGTCGTTATTGAGCGCTGCATGGTTTTGTTGGCTGCGCATTGAGGTCTGTCTCTCTGAAACCTCACTGAAGCCCATCGGTAATCCTCGAGCGACAGGTGGGGTCGTCGTGTTGGAGCTAGATCCACCTTCATCATCGACCCAATCGGTGATATATCCAGCTTCTTGTTCGACTATCATGTTATGCATGATGATGCACGCATACTTGACATCGGCGATGACTTCCTTGAACCAGAAACGCGCCGGAACATAAAACTAAAGCAAATAAAACCCGTAGGTTGAATCCTTGTCGTTCTTGATGTTCTTGCTTCTTTCTCCAACCCCTTGCATAATGAAGAACTCTCAAATTTATGCTATGGAAGTAATTGGCAAAAAGATGATGAAAGATTAGGGTTGGAGGAGGAGCTATGAAAGCTCCCCTTTTGGGGGCTGAGGAAGGGTTGAACTTATGAATGAGGTTATGGGGTATATATAGGCTTTAGAAGGATTTAAATTTGGTAATAAGTGTTCTCCAAGCATTAGGAAATATGTAATTTTCGTTCCCAATAGTAAAAGGAAAAGATTTGGCTTCACAAGGTAATATCTTATTTCCTTCTTCAAATTCCCGCATAGACTGCAGCTGGCAGCTTTGCGCGACTTTGGTAGAACGGCCATAACTCTCTCCACATAACTCTGATCGAGTTAATTCTTGAACCATCTTGAAGCTCTTTTCAAGACGAAGATAATGTTGTGTAGAACGTTCAGATCGAACTTCAGGATCGCCGGAAAACGGAGTTTGAAGACAGCTGTCGCGCGCCGCATTTCTGTGGCGGGCCGCCGCGCGCAGTCCAGTAGCTTCTGACTCCTTGTGGCAGTCGCCACGCACTTCCCGGCGGTCGTCGGGCGTGTCTTTGTCTCCGCTAAGTGCCGGCGGTCGCCGGATAAGCTCCAGATTCCCTACTTCGCGTTTTAACTCCCTTTTTTGGCTCAAATATGCACATTTCTCACAAAACATGTCAAAATACCAAAATAGATAAAATATGCAAATATGGACATGTAATGCAACTTTGACCTTAACACGGACCAAATAATGGCCTTAAAACGGTGCAAAATCCGAGCGTATCAACGCTTCCAAACCTCTTCAATCATGTCGTTATTGAGCGCTGCATGGTTTTGTTGGCTGCGCATTGAGGTCTGTCTCTCTGAAACCTCACTGAAGCCCATCGGTAATCCTCGAGCGACAGGTGGGGTCGTCGTGTTGGAGCTAGATCCACCTTCATCATCGACCCAATCGGTGATATATCCAGCTTCTTGTTCGACTATCATGTTATGCATGATGATGCACGCATACTTGACATCGGCGATGACTTCCTTGAACCAGAAACGCGCCGGAACATAAAACTAAAGCAAATAAAACCCGTAGGTTGAATCCTTGTCGTTCTTGATGTTCTTGCTTCTTTCTCCAACCCCTTGCATAATGAAGAACTCTCAAATTTATGCTATGGAAGTAATTGGCAAAAAGATGATGAAAGATTAGGGTTGGAGGAGGAGCTATGAAAGCTCCCCTTTTGGGGGCTGAGGAAGGGTTGAACTTATGAATGAGGTTATGGGGTATACATAGGCTTTAGAAGGATTTAAATTTGGTAATAAGTGTTTTCCAAGCATTAGGAAATATGTAATTTTCGTTCCCAATAGTAAAAGGAAAAGATTTGGCTTCACAAGGTAATATCTTATTTCCTTCTTCAAATTCCCGCATAGACTGCAGCTGGCAGCTTTGCGCGACTTTGGTAGAATGGCCATAACTCTCTCCACATAACTCTGATTGAGTTAATTCGTGAACCATCTAGAAGCTCTTTTCAAGACGAAGAGAATGGTGTATAGAACGTTCAGATCGAACTTCAGGATCGCCGGAAAACGGAGTTTGAAGACAGCTGTCGCGCGCCGCGTTTCTGTGGCGGGCCGCCGCGCGCAGTCCAGTAGCTTCTGACTCCTTGTGGCAGTCGCCACGCACTTCCCGGCGGTCGCCGGGCGTGTCTTTGTCTCCGCTAAGTGCCGGCGGTCGCCGGAGAAGCTCCAGATTCCCTACTTCGCGTTTTAACTCCCTTTTTTGGCTCAAATATGCACATTTCTCACAAAACATGTCAAAATACCAAAATAGATAAAATATGCAAATATGGACATGTAATGCAACTTTGACCTTAACACGGACCAAATAATGGCCTTAAAACCGTGCAAAATCCGAGCGTATCAACGCTTCCAAACCTCTTCAATCATGTCGTTATTGAGCGCTGCATGGTTTTGTTGGCTGCGCATTGAGGTCTGTCTCTCTGAAACCTCACTGAAGCCCATCGGTAATCCTCGAGCAACAGGTGGGGTCGTCGTGTTGGAGCTAGATCCACCTTCATCATCGACCCAATCGGTGATATATCCAGCTTCTTGTTCGACTATCATGTTATGCATGATGATGCACGCATACTTGACATCGACGATGACTTCCTTGAACCAGAAATACGCCGGACCTTTCACTATTGCCCACCACGATTGGAGCACACCAAAAGCCCGCTCCACATCCTTCCGCGCAAACTCATGCTTTGCCCGCAAACAACACTCTCAGGTCACCCATTGGGCAGCTGATCGTCTTCAAAAAAACAGGTCACCTTGGGTATATGCCATCGGACAAGTAGTACCCCATATGATATTGGCGTTCGTTGGCAGTGAACTCGATGGTCGGGCCATGACCCCTGCATTGATCGACGAAGAGGGTGGACGAGTTGAGGACGTTGATGTCGTTATTCGTCCCGGCTACACCGAAATATGCATGCCCGCGCTCCATTTGTGCCAAGCATTTCGTCGTGACATCATTAACGCAATTGAACAAGGCCCGAGTCAAGGCCTGTGTAATGCCTTCCGATGTATACTCCATTCGTCATTGTCGGGATTCATTTTTGTAGTGAGAAAATTGGAAAGTGAGGGATGAAGAGAGATGAGAGAAAAAAAATGGGAGATGGGAAATTGGAAGATGGAAAATGGTATGGGAATTGGTATTTAAATAAAAAAAAATTGAAAAAAAAAACCGAAAACGCGTTCTATCGTCCGTCGCATCGTCCGCGTCTCCCACAGTGGCGGCGGAGGACGCGCATCGTCCGCAGAAGATGGATCGGGCGCGGACGATGGAAAAGCCATCGTCCGCGATGCAACAGTGGCGGACGATGCGACGGACGATCCGTCACATCGTCCGCCCCATTGTGGATGGCCTTATATATTTAGATGCAAATTTTTGTATTTGTGAAACCAAAATTGGACGTAAGTTTGTGTATTATTTTAACTGCAATTTTTTTAAGGTTTATGCATACAGCATACTATATACCCAAGATGACTCCATGTTGGTAGGAATACGCTATAATCCTTAGACCTAAGGTCACTAATAATTTTATTAGTCGAATAGTTTGCTTTGATCGTGTAAATGCTTCATCTTCCAAAGGGGAATTGATATTAGGTATATCACGAGACAAGTGGAAATGGAAGGCGTGCCAAGATTGAAATTCATCTCTCAATTACTTTTTTGATCAACACTCAATTTTTATCTATGTTATATGACATTAAGTCACTAGTTAGTGTTATAAAATATAGGGCAATGGGTCATAGCATCCTTTTAAAATGATAATTGTACATTTAGTGATAACTAATAATCTCAGTTGTTAGATTTCCAAATCTGACGTCTATATGACAAATAATATAATGTCATTGTCAATACATACGAATACGAATGGACTATCAAAATTAAAACATACGAATCTCAACTTTCTTCATAAAAATATCAATCAGGATTAAAGTATACGAATGTCAACTCGCTTGTAAAAATGTTAATTAATCTGAATTAAATGAAACATTATGTTAACATTATTTATTATTTGTTAACATCAGATCTGAAAATTTAACAGCAAAGATTTAGTTGGTAGTTATTATTAGTAGTATGCAGTTATCACTTTTCATATAATTACACCTCATCGGTCTTACATGAGATCAGGAGATTGAGGTATTTAAATAGACTGTGGCAAATTTTATGCTTAATCAAGTGGGTCGTAAATAAAGGATATCTTCCCATAAAAGTTTGTTTGTAGAATTCACTTAAACGTCTTTTATATTTCAGTTTCACTGCTCAATACCGATTGGGAGAATTGTGCAACCTTTGATTAAATCATCATTGATAATGAAAGATTTGATCATATCAAGGAGACGAATTAAAAGAACAAGCAAGTGAATTCTTACAAGTAATTTGATTATGAGTTAGATATTTGGTAAATTAAATTTCTTGGTAAAGAATTAATTAATATAATTTAATACTATAATTTTAATTCTCTTCCTCATCTTTCCTATTTTGATAAATATATAACGATATTGGGTTTGAATGTAATAAATTAAATTTTAAATTTAAAAAGTGAATTCGGTTTGTTATAGTTCAAAACCAAAAAATGAGTACTACTACTTGTTACAATTTTGAGATATCAATAAAGCTATTTTCTTAACATATTTTGGATTTTAATTAAGATAAAAATCATAGCTTTCTTTAAGGTATTTCCACGCTATTCGTCTAACTTCGAGTATGAATTCCTACTGTTGACATGTAAACTATATATAAGAAGAGGTGGGTATTGTACGGAATATTAATTATAAGAAGAAATTGTAATTCAAAAAGAAAATTTGTACGGAATATTGTATTGTGAAAGTAAGTTATAAAAAATATATATTTAAAAAAGAAAAGAAAAAATTGCATCCTCTTTGTAGATACCAAATAAAGAAACTATTGCACACCACATGAATGGATGAAGTTTAATTTTGAAATAAATTTGAAAGTGTGTAATTCGGCTATTACATAATTTTCCGAAGATATCATAGAAAATTCGACCACATACTTATTCAACTCTAATAATTCATTAACGTGATTATGATAGATTGTAATGTGCAACATCCACGACGTGTGCTAAAGTCCAAATGCATCTTATTCTATATTAATATGCTTTGTGCTCTAATTAAGTGAGACTGTGAGAGGCTAATGCAAATGTCATGTGATTGTCTGATTGATATTAAAACACATAGAGACTACAGTAGCAGCAATTAACAATTTATCGTTTGTCTCCTGTCATAATCGCCTTGCCTCCTCCTTTGAAAATTACAGTATTAAATTAATAGTAGTACTTCATCCTACTATTCTTCCACATGGATACTTACCAATATTATAGTAGAATTATGATAGACACACTTTTATTTTTAGTTTATCTAAATCGAGATAATACATTTTTATTTGAATAATTTTTTTTCTTCAATTAATATATTTAATCATTTTTTTTCTCTAATTAAATAACAACTCACTTTCTCTCTCCATCTTATACTTACACTCGTTGTTTCTCTCCCAATTAATCTCATTAACTAACAATTGCTAAAATCTCGTGCTGACTAAAAAATGTATCATCTTAGCCGGAATGGAGGAAATACAATATTTCCATTTCATAATAAATATTTATTTGGGTATTCATATTTGAAATTATTGTCGTTTAATCAAATTGATATAGATCCCTGTGTAATACTTTATTTGTCACTGAAAAGTATGAACTATTTCATCCATCCCCGATTTATAGTGCTATTTTGCTCCCTTTGTAACACCCCGCCTTTTTATTCCCTAAGACTTTTGGAAAACTGACCTATTAATATAAATTAGTTTCGCGCCTAGCTTTTTGAGTGGTGATTGAAAATAGTTCCATTACAATATTTAATATTCTTAAAGTCCGTTTTTGAAGACCGAGCTTCAAATAAAAGTTTGTACACGTTCTACATCGAGTTCAACAGTAGAGTAAAAAAAAAATAAGAATACTCTCCATGTCCTTCGGATCTTGCTTAATAGTCACGCCTTGAACCCCGATACCTACACGAAAGGATAAGAAGCATGTTAAATCAAGACGAGACGATCGACGAAATCACATCATATCAAGCACGCTTATCAAACGACGGCCGTACTTATTAGCCGTCATTTTAGATGAAAAGACATAAGATTCTTGCTAAATATGGTAATGTGAATGATGGATGAGACACCTTACCCCAAATGGTAAAAAGTCCCTACCCTTTGGACAATTCATTTTCCTCGTTGAATCAAGCTTATAACCATGTATTTCCATGCACCTATTTCCTCTGTAAATACTACACCCACTACAATCTTAGACACTTTTGTTCCACCACAAAAAAATCTTCAAATTAAATTATCTCAAGGTGATGATTCAAAGTAGAGCTTGAAGAGGATCCAAATCTCAACACCACCTTTCTTTCCTCTTTTCTCCAAGGTAATCTTTTCTCTCCAAAACTTCTTTTACTTCATAACCGTTGTCACACCACATTCAAAGCATGAGCATTTAGAGTTTAACATGTCCAACACCATCGCCTTAATCTATGCCGCGAACTTGGGAATCACGCACACACGGAAATAACGTAGAGCTTTTAATAACCATGGAAATAACGTAGAGCTCGAGATAGTAGAACTTAGGTTTTTAGTGAACTTAGGAAAACACCGGGCTGCCCGAATGGTGCCGCTGCTACTGTCTGCGGCAGCCACGCACACACGCACACCTTGCTGCCTTCTCGGTAGGCATACACGCACACACGCTGCTGCTACTGCTGTCACGAGGCAGCCACGCTGCTGTCACTCGGAGGCAGCCACCGCTGCTGTCCCTCGGCAGTCTCCTTCTGCCGAACCCATGCCGCCACTGCCCAACGCCGGCAAGTCGACGGCGGCTGGTCTCGCACACGCCGGCAAGCCCAAGAGCACCCCGACACTAGCTTTTCGCCAAGAATGAAGGAGGATATGAGTTTGTGTGTGTGTTAAAGTATGGAGTGTTTTGTGATTAGAGAAACGTACCTGAAAATGAACGTGGATGGCGGATGATAGTGGATACTCCCTCCATCCCACGTTACTTGAAGCGTTTCTCTTCGGCACGGGATTTAAGAAAGTTGTGTTCAATGAGTTAAATAAAATAGATGAGATAATAGAGTAAGAGAAAGAGAAAGAAGAGAGAGTAAAGTAAAAGAAAGAATAAAGTAGGTGAGATTAAATGTTTTATTTTTAGTCAAAAAGAGAAATTGACTCAAGTAACTTGACCGCGATTGTGGATGTTCTTAAAAAGGAATATGACTCAAGTAACTTAGGACGGAGAAAATACTATTAATTAAGTTAAGTGAATAAATAAAACATGGGAGAGAATAAAATAAAAGAGTAAAAAAAGAAGAAAAAAGAAAAGGGAAATCAATCCGTTGCAATGGGACGAAGGGAATAGTAACAAGTTTTATAACATCAGTGATGTAAATTCACATGACTACTGGACGTGTGTGGAATGCATGGTCCTTTCATTGTACGAAGCTCACATGCATGAGAGTTATATGCATCCTTAACTAAGGCATTTAATGTAAGAATGGTGTCTAACAAACTACTATTAGCTCTGCAAAACCTGGATCTGGCTACAACCAAACATCCCACAGTAAAATACTCCTATTTACAAACACTAAATTGACATTGCTTATGAATGTTTAGAGAGGGAACTCCTCATTTTTTTCACTAAAGAATCTGTGCAGGTGTGTTGCGGGAACTATCTCCACACAGCTTCGCTTGATTCTGTGAAAATTGCACTGTGATGTCCAATTAAGCACTGAATAGCTTCAATAGCATGAAAGTCTACTGCCATTCCATCATCAAGGGGAATCGAGGATGATGCATCTTCAGCTTCATCATCTGCTGCATGCATACAAAACAAATTCGTTATGCAAAACTCCTTATCAATCGTTTGTGTTGCAATGCTCACGGACTGTAAGTAAGACGGACTTTACTTCTCTCGTGACTTCTATACCGAATAACTGCGAATTACTAGTATTATAGTAGCAATAGACCTCCCAATTACAGAAGCACAAATTAAGATCCTATGATCCTATCATAGAAAACTGATAGTATATTGTAAATCTCATAGAACATTGAGTGTATATTACCGAAGAAGATAAATGCAATGCACCCTTTACAAAAAAAAAAAACTGGACCACAAGTTTGGGGCATCCTTGACCCCCTTACCCCCCTTAAATCGAGTTCCAGAGAAGTGACTACTACTTTTACAGACTTATGTTCACTAAAAATTGAGAGTACAATGCTAAGGTAACTTCACATTTACAAACTTTGTTATATGTAGTAGATGCATAAGCTGAAAATGTTACCTGAAAGCATCTCCCACACACTATTGCTGGAGGCAGAATCCATGTTTGTCTTAGAAGCGCACTTTTCTGGTTGGTTCCATATCTGTTTATAATGCTCTGGTCTCTGGCCGCTGTGCCACATAATGATTGGAGCCAGTTCCACTGCAAGGCTTCGAGTATCCATCTGTATGATGATTTAGCATAATTACAAAAAAAAAAATCAAACAGCAAACAAACTCAATGAAGTGTTTTCAATTAAACTAGTTACATTAAGTGGATTATGCGACTTTCAGATATAACCAAGTAAAACGAAACTCCCCCTGTCCACCAATAGTGTGCAAACATTAAAAGGTTTCCACCAAAATTGAATTGTCATTTTTTGGTAAACAAAAGTCACTACTCTTCCTTATTTACAAAAGAACCTCAGCACTACCTACCATAAATCACCCGAGTGACTTAACTATTTATTCGCGATGCGACTTTTCCTATGATACAAAAACATATACCAAATATTTTATTAAAACTCACACCCCTCCCGCAGCCCAAAAATGATTGGGGTTGTGTATGTTGCTAAAATATATTTATCATAAAGCTTAACCCACAGAGCTTAAGTGAAGAAAGAGTAGGTAATAAGGTAAAGGTAATGAGAGATAAAATTTATGAAATTGCTTTCTTTCTTTTCTTTCTTTTCTATGATTGAGGAGCTTACTCTGAGGAGCACAAAATGAATAAACACTGATTTTAGAATAGACCTAATACCATAAAATGATTAAAGACTAGTATTAATTTGCAATAGCATAAGTGAGAAAAGAACGTAGCACCAATACAGACTGAAGCAACTGCTAATTGCACCTCTAGGCAAGCAAAGGTTCAAGTTAATGGATGCAATGCAGAGAATGCTGCCAAAAAACAGAGACAAGAGACAGAAGAGATATAGATGCAGATTACCTTGTTAAGAAGAGATTTTTGGCTAACACGATGTAAGAGTGCAGTAATTAGTTCTAGGGTCATATAATTAACAGTGGCCAGTTTCTTGAGAGTATTTCTCATTAGATGTATGCTGAAGCGGGCATTTATGATATCATTATACAGTTCAAAGGGGATCAACGGCTCAGGGAGACTTGCAATATAGCACTTCATAAGTTCTGCAGTATTAACTGGGTTTATCCCCTCAGGTAGTGATGCATTTGGATCTGCATAAAAGAAAACAGTGAACTTGGACAGATAAGTTGTTGTTTGTGAAGAATATACAAGGCCCGAAAAAATGAATTCTTACTAGAATACCTTGATTGTACAAGGATACTAACTGCCGCAGGACTTTTTTGTTACCCTGTGCCTTGAACAACTCCTGGGAGCTCAGTCCTAGTCAATGAAAGTAAAGATTGCCTCTCATAATTATTAGTAATAAGGTTAGTCTTATTTCGTCTCCTAACTTGCAGCGATTTCAAAAATATGTCCCTAACTTACGTTTTCTCTTCAAAAAACCCCAAACTTTAAGCATGATATATGTCTCACTTGACATAATCCGGAGACAGAACAATGAGTCAACTCGCTGAACTCTTATGATTAACCCATTGAACAATAATCCACTGAGGTAACTCGCCATTCCTTCACTAGATTATGTTAGTGGGCCATACATCAAACGTTTTGCAAAGTTAGGAGTTTTTTATGAGAAAATATGAGATGGGGCCATTTTCTAGAAAGCGCTGAAAATTGGGGACATGAAACATGATTACCTCTTAATAATACAAAAATGTTGACAGTTCATCAACCAACACAAAAAGTCACCTGACAATATGAGGAAGTCTGCACATTTCATCAATATGCAAGGAATTGGGGCACTAGACTCTTGGTGCTGGACAGTAAGCTCAAGGGGGGTCCCAAATACTAATGAGCAAAAAAGGCAAGTAAATATCTGTGAATAAACTAGTTCAATGTATCATACTACTATACTAGAAGTCTTGTATTCCATATAGATATAATAGTCACATTGAAGTAAAAAGAAATACAAAAGAATCAACTTCTTGATATTTTTGGTCATAATCCAGTAATGCATCATATACTCATAATCATTACTACGAGACACAAGCCAACTTTTTCTTGCACATCAGGCCACTTAAGTGATGAGCACAAAATGAAGAAACCCACCATCAGTACTTGCAACTCCCTGCAAAAGTTGTAAGGCATAAATAAATTAACACAGTACACGTTTAAAAGTACCAACAACAATAACAGAATTTTTGTGGGCTGGTTCTAGTTACACCCAAAAATCCTATTTTAGACACCTTAATATCTAAACAACTAGTCATGAATCGTTGTTAATAAATTAGGGTATGCACAGACATTTCGGGGTATGTACAGAAGTATGAGAAAAATAATGTTCTAGTACCTTTTGCCATCGTTCAAAATCAGTCAGCAGATTCTTGCTCTTTTCAGCAGTCTTCTTTGCCACCTGTTAACAAAATGATATCATCACTATGAGAAGCATGATAAGAATTATTTCTGATTTACTTAATGCCCATCAACAATAATTTAACACATTCTATCAAACACAGATGAAATGATTCCACAGAATTGCTGCACTAAGAGGTGTTCCTCTATCCCTTTTTTAAAAGAAACTATTAGTATCTATCATATTATCTTTAACTTGATAATTTTGCCCCCCTTCTTTATATACAGAACTATACTCTAGATCACTTAGAAGTGAATTTGCTGTTAGCCCCTTATATCAGCATTCACATTTCTGGAAATTAGATTGGTCTAGAATTACTGATGGACAGAGTTCCTCTGGCACGGAACCTTATTTAACATCAACTGGATAATAAGAACAAAAAAGCAACCACATCCAGCATTGCCAACCTAGCAGTCAAGACCAAGGATTAGTTTGTCTAATGTTCTGACTGAGGCATGCAAGCCCTAAACAGCAATGTACCAAGCTGAGACTTTAAAGAAACAAGTTAGTAATTAGAAACATCGAACTATATTTCCAGACTAGAAGCAAGAACGCAAAGGAAGCAAGTGAAATTAAATTTGGTTATGCTGGAACATAAAATGCACTGGAATGATGAACACATACTATATAGTAACAGACTAACAGTAAGATAGGGTAACTAAAAAAACAACTAGGTTTAATATCGATAAATTGTATTGTTATTACCTCTTCCACTTTTGTTTTTCCAACAGCCATCTTATCTTTCGTTTCTGATATCCCCTTCCTCAAAATCATGCTTGTTGTGGCCGCAGCTGAAATAAGACGTTCCTGCATGGATTGCCTGGTTGATGGCTGCTGCAGGACAGCCCAACGGCTTTTGACTGCAGACCCAACCTTTCCAGCCACATCAGAAACATTCTCCTTTGCATCCTTGGCGACTTCCTCAACAAATGCCCCAGCAGAGTGTCCTGCTCCTTTAAGCTTGACCCCTATTTATCAACATTGGACATGTCTATAACAAGGATGTACACCAAGAAAATACAGAATCAATTAAGAATACCTGAGGATTGAATGAAATCACTAGCCTTCTCTTGCCACAGAGGCGACGTAGGTGATGATGGCATTTGGTGTATCCAAAATTCACCAGAAAATAAAACCTATCTGTTCGGTTCACGAAAATGATAGTACCATGAAAAAGAGGCTCGATCATTCTAAATCAGAGAGATTAAAACACAACCAAACTAGCCCAAATTCATTACTGTTGATGGTAATTTTTTTTTTTAATGAAATTAATAGAAAATATGTAAACGCCAAATAATTAAAATCTCCGTTAGCTGCAATTTTGTCGTGAAAAACTGTATTCAGCAACAAATGAATCAAAAATCAAGTTAAAACTAAGTGATCCAATCATAAGAGAACTAATCATGAAATCAATCCCAGAAACAAAGGCATGATCAAACCTCAAAATCATCGACTCTAATTTACCATATCAAACTTAAAATTTGAAGACCGGTAACAGACATATTATCAGTTTCGTAGTTACAATATACGCTTGCGAAACATATAACTATCAAAGATCAGCCTAGAAGAACAATAAATTAGGGTTTTGCTCACCTCTACTTTAATTATTAAGTAGTGTTTGTTTGAGCAACAACAAGTAACGAAAGCTTCAGCAATCCGATTAAATTTTGAAAGATGTCAACGGAGGAAACAAGAGGCAAGTGAGAGTTTATAGTATTTTACTAGTTTTTGTGATTGGTTTGAAATAGTGAAGCATTCAACGAGAATGTGCGGCTCCCGTCCCTTTCTCCTGCCTATAAAATTGATAGTTAAAAAAGTGATACTACAAAAGTAACTGGAGGAGAGTGTTAACAATCAATAAACTATGTGTATTTTCTACTTAGTATACAATCGTCATCTGACTTTATTACTAACTAGTATCATATGTGTATTTTCTACTTAGTATACAATCGTCATCTGACTTTATTACTAACTAGTATCACCACTGCGATGTAACGATCCATTTTCTTTTATTTAAATTTATTTTATATTATAAAATAATTTTATAAATTCATAAAAATATTATTATATAAAATCTGAAATCATAAATATATAAAATAAAAAAAATTATTAAAAAATATAAAATCAAACAAAGAAAAAAAAATAACACATATACGGAATGAGAAATTAAAAAAGTTCTAAATTCATATAATCAAATAAGTTTATAAACTAAAAATTGCACACAAATCACATACTCCCTCCGTCCACAAACAATAGATCTATTGTTGTTTGGCACGAGTTTTAATGTAAATTTGGTAAAGTAAGAGAGAGGAGGAGAAAAAGTAGGTAAAGTAAAAGAGATAGGAAGAAAAAGTGAGTAAAGTATGAGAGAGGGAAAAAAAGTGGGAAAAGTATGAGAGATAAACTTTCCATTTTTAGAAAGTGGTCTATTTTTTGTGGACGTCCCAAAATGGTAAAAGTGATCTATTTTTTGTGGACGGAGGGGGTATCATTTAAATCACTTTTAGATCTATACTACAAAAGATCAATCACGAACACATGTCAATAAAAATAATGTATAAATATATATTAGAAGATAGCCAAATCGATCAAAATCATCAACAAAAATACAGCAAAATAGCATGGAATATACAACCGATATCAATATGCATGCATTTAGCCGGAAAAAAAAAAACTGGTTGCATACCCTAAGGCCATGTTTGGTTGCCAGGATTATGTCTGGGAAAGTAATCTGATTCCTTAAATTTTAAATTCCTGTGTTTGTTTCAGTTTTTAATCAAACTGGGAAAGTAATCAGAATCCGAGAACAAGGAAAGTTAGTACAATTTTCCAGGATTCTGAATCCTAGCTTTTTTTAGTTATTCTTTTTCCCAATTTTAGGATTCTTACATATATAATGCAATATAGTATAATTATTATTATTATTATTATTATTTAGAATGTTTTAAAAATAATTTAAAATATAAATCATACTACCTAATTTTAGAAAATAAATAACTATGATTAAAATTATCATAATTATAACTTATTTTATAATAATTCATAATAATAATTAATAATTTATAAAAATAATTAAAATATAATTATATAATATAAATCGTATGATAAATAATTATTATTATTTTTATAAATTAATAATTAATCAATAAAGTTATAGTGTAACTTTCATTTATTAAATTTATTCACTTATAACATCCTTAAATATTATAATTATAATACTAATTATTATTATTATTATTATTATTATAAATGAGTATAATATTTTAAACTATAATTATATGTATTATTTTATATTATGATAGATAATCCATATTTAAACTATCCATTGTAATAATAAATATAATAATATAATTATTATTATTTGTAATTAATAGTTTATTAAGAATTATATATTATTATTCTTTTTTATAAATAAATAATAATAAGTATATTTTTAGTTTAATGTTTAAATTAAATATAAATTTAAAATCTTGATATTTTCCAAACACGGGAAAGTAAAGTTATTAGGAATCATATTTCCGGGATTCATTTTCCCAGGAATCATTTTCCTTGCCCACTTTACTTTCCCGTCAACCAAACATGGCCTAATAGTATTCCTGCATCGCCTACTTCCCGTGTAGCTGCTACCACCCATACCACCTCCAGGAAAAACAAATGAATAAGAGCTGCCACATGAAAAAATTAAGCTCGACACTTCAAAACATAAATCACTTCCACCATAAAGACCTGCAAAGAGAACAACATAAACAACACGAAGAAGAATTTGAAAAGGCCGTGTTCATGCACGGCTGCAGCAAAGAGGGCCACCCAGTCTGCTACAAAGTACGAAATTACCAGCTGATCCACTAACACAATCCAAAATTCCGAATTTCAGTAAGCAATTCACTATCGATATCCCGAGCTTCTCAAAGCCTCAATGTTCAAGAAGAACAACGCATAAGCAACATAATCCAATCAAAATCACCCCACTCGAAAAACAGAGCAATTCCTCAAACAGTACCCCAAGGAATGGCATAATAATATCAAACCCCCACCATCAAATCCAGTAACGAAATCCTAAATCCCTAGGGTTTCATCACTCTACTAACCCCCAAAATTATCCCCAAAATAATCAAATTAAATATTGTCCGTAGCTATCAATGACTAAATAAATAGAATTTGTTGTGCAACATTACCACTAACTATACCACTAATTCACTAACTATGGAAATTAAATAACCAACTAACACTAATCACACGTTTTATATATTTAGAATTCATTTAATATCTATTTTAAATGGTCATTTCCTAAATACCCCTAAAATTCCTCTTATTTCCCTAAACAACCCTAAAACTCCCCTTTTATATATTGTATAGATTGGGGAGTGATATATTGCTAATTTAATATTCAATTATTAACTATAATTAAATAATAATTATTAAATATTCAAATCAATAGTCTAGATCATCAATTCAGAAATGTCAATACGATCAACAAAAAATGTGAGTATTAAGGTCAATTTACATAAAATTAGTCGTAACTAACTTTTGAAAAATATTTGATAACTTTAAAACGCATATAACTTTCTCGATTTTAATTATTTTTTCGCATAACATATATCAAATTAAAGATAATTTCATAAGGATTCTAACGAGATCTCTCTTGCATATGTTCAGACGTCAAAATTTGAAAAAAAATTCAAAAATTTGTAAATTTTTCGTACGACACAAATGTCAACATAGTATATAAAATATATCAATATAATACATGTAGAATGCCAATATAAGCAATGCGTTAACAATCTCAAAGCATTGTGTTTTGACATTTTCAATGCATTGTATTGATATTTTCGAAACACTATATTGACATTTTCATCCAAAACCCTAATTTGGTATTTTTTTTTATCTTTTTCGATTTAATTAATACAAACGAAAATTAAACGTGACTAATTGTAAACCATAAGTTTTCTAAAATCATATGGTCTTAAATTAGTTGTAGTTAGGAATTAAATGATGAGTTAGCGATCACTCCCCAATTATAGTTTTGGGGATATGATCAATTGCTAATTCATCCCTTAATTGCTAACTACAACTAATTTAAAACCATAGGAATTCAGAGATCTAATAGTTTATAGATTGACATATGTAATTTCTAATGACAGTTTTATGTCAATATAATACATATAAAATGTCAATGCTAAATCATGTTGACATATTCAATGAATCTTTGTGATATATTTAATACACCATATTGACATTTTGATCTAAACCCTAATTTTGGTAGTTTTATAATTTTTTTAAATTTAAATAATAATAAAACGAATATCTTATGGTTTTTAAATTAGATATAGTTAGCAATTAAATAATGAGTTAACAATTGATCACTCCCCGATACTAAGATATTAATTATTTTATATGTACTAATCATGTCAATTTTTATTAGTATATTTTAGCATACCTGAATATTATTGTATATATACTCCTTTAGTCCCACAATAGGAGTCACTCTTATTATGAGCACGAGATTTAAGAGAATGTAAAGAATAATGTATTGAAAAAATTAGTGGATAATAAGACCCATTTTTTAATATTGTTTTTATAATAAATGTGAGTAAAGTAAGTTAGTGGAATGTGGGACCTGCTTACTATTTGTGGTAAAAATGAAGTGTGACTCTTATTGTGGGACGGACCAAAATGACAAAGTGTGACTTTTATTGTGGGATGGAAGGAGTATAAATTTTGATATACTCCCTCACTTCGTCCTATAAAAATATGTGCAAGTGATATGACACGACAATTAAGACAAATTTGGTAAAGTAGTGTCAGTGGATAATAAAACCCACATTATTAGTAGTGTTTAATGGTAGTATAAGTTGTAAATAAGTTGATGTATAAGGGTAATAAATTGGGATAATTTTCCAAAAATAGAATGCACATATTTCTGTGGGACGGACGAAAATGGAAAGTGTACATATTTTTATGGGATAGAAGGGAGAGAGTATACCACTACAGATGTCAATACAACACACAACCCGCTCAAATAACCCGTTAAATTTAGAAGGTTTTGGTTGAAAATTTTCAACCTGCTAAATTACAAATCGATTAGCCCGAAACTCAATTGGCAGGTCTGATGGATTGGACTTTAGGTACAACCATTGTCTATTATTTCTTCATGTTTTGACACATAATTCAACATTTCATTAATTATTTTTTCAATATAATAAAATTAAAAAAAAAACCTTCAGTTTTATATTTAATATACATATATGTTAGATTTTATTAATATGCTACTTCGGTCCCACAATATGAGTTACATTTGCCGTGTGCAAGGGTTTTAAGAAATGTAAAGAAAAGTTGTTAAATAAGTTTGTGGACTATATAGGTCTCACTTATATAAGGAGTTGTGATTAATGTCGAACTCTTCTTAAAGACCGAACTAGAAACCAAATTTGAGTCATCCATTTTTCTTAATATTGTGGTTAAGATTAATTTAAAATTAATTTAATATTTTATTCAATAAATAATTTTTAAATTTTAATTTTTTTAAAAAATATTTATTATTTTTTTAATTTTAATTTTAATTTTTTTAAATTTTTTTTAAATTTTTTTTATTTTATTCAATAAAAACTTGCTGGAGTAAATAATGAACTATATTCACTACATAATGAACTAAAGGAACGTATGTTATGAAGTAATTTTTCGCATTCATTACATACCGAATTCACTTCAACTGAATAATAATTATGCCATAACACATTATGAAGTAATAAACTAATGGAATAAAGTAATAGCATGACTGAATGAAGTAATAAACTAACGGAATAAAGTAATACACTAATAGAATGAAGTAATAAGTTCATTACTACTGCTTGACGTTTAACACAATTAACATTGTATTTCAATAAAATATCATATTTACTTCATTACTAATGTTCAATTGGTTCATTATTTACTTCATTATTTATTTAACACTAAAATTTGTTGTATCATTAATGTACCAACATGTCAAAATTACTTCATAACATACTTCATTTAGTTCATTATTTAGTGAATATAGTTCATTATTTACTCTGACAAGTTTTTATTTTAATTTTTTTTAAAAAAATTTAAAAATTTAAAATAAAAATAAAAAAGTTTTTATTAAATAAAAAATTAAATTAATGGTAAATTAATCCTAACCACAAGATTATGAAAATGGATCACCCTAATTTGGTCTCTAGTTCGGTTTTTAAGAGTGGATTTTTGGATAATAGGACCTACTTATCGTCTATAGTAAAAGTGAAATGTGACTTTTATTGTGGGACGGACTGAAATGACAAAAACTCTCTCACTTATACTCAAAGTAGGTCTTTGAGTATAAGTGGGAGATTGTTAGGTTTGGTATACTGAAAAGCATGTTTCGAGCAAGTTTGCGCGAATAGAATCTTGCTTGTATACGTAAAACTCTACAATCCACTTTTAACCCGATTCGGTATTATTCGAGCAGTCTCGCACGAATAGAATCACTATTATTATTATTACATTGTGTTTGCTTTTGCATTTATAAGATGTTTTACAAACATTTAAATGCATAAGAAGTAAACAAAGTCTAAGTCTTTTGCTTAGTAGACCCGTTTATTACTCTATGAATAATAAATAAATGTTTCTTGCTAAGTCCACTCTTGGAATTAATAATATGTTAATTAATTAAGTCCATAGCAGACATTAATTAATTAATGGACATTTATATCTTAAGCGCGGGAAATAAATAATAAATAACGGAAACCCGGATTACTTGTAATTTCGGATTTGGATGGGAGAGTTCAATATTACTTCTGTAGTGGCTGCTTGTAATATTCCAATATAACTTATATTAAATTGTGGGTTCAATTTAATTAGTAAAAAGTAAATTGGATGAGCCCATATCCAAAACCTTCCATAGATCCCTGTCTGGGCCCAAAAGGAACTTAATATAAATAGGAGAATAAAGGAGACAGAATAATCACAATTTTTATTCTCAAATTTTTCGAAAATTTCGAACTCTCCAGCTGTGGAGGATTTCGAATTCTTCACCTATTCCCAAAAGGATTTCTTCTGTCTTCTTTATTTAAGTCCTAGTATTTTAGTAAGATCAGCCCACACTGATATTGGAGTACAGTTCGGGAACCAGAGAGAAGATCCGTGGTCTAGTATTGAAGATCATCACGTGGAGAAGGCGCGAGCAATCGACGATTCTTTGGAGAATCAAATCGGTAACCCTAAACCGTAGAATTCATGTTTTAGGATTTACTTTCTTTGAGCATGAATTATTTGCGTTCTAGCATGCAATTATCTGTTTAACATGTGAATTGATTAATCGCATAATCGGTCAAATAGATCCGTACGTCTGATTTATTTGTTTTGTACAAGTCTTCCGCTGTGCAAGGGGCACCAAACCCCAGCAATTGGTATCAGAGCCAGGTTTTTGGCTCTGATTATGTGGATTAATTTCATGTTATGTGAATTGCTTGAATGCATGTTTTCTTCGTTGCGTGGTTTGATAAATTGCGAAACCAATTCTCACCAAATTGCGTTGTTTTTATCCGTGACTTTTGGAGAAATCGGTGGAAACTAATTCTCATAATAAAGTAATCTTTACGCCATGATTACTAGGAATTATGATTATGCATATGTTATATGATGGCGTGTGTGATTACAACAATTATTGTGTACGTGAATCAATTCTTTGATGTATGCAATATTGTTTTTGCGCCAACCGTGAATCAATTCATTCGGCGGTGGGGCTGGCCTATGATCGTGACAGCAGCGATGGCTGTCTGGTCGATCATGGCAGCAGCAGCCCCAAATCGGTGATAGCTCGCAAAGGTAGTACGATCATCGGCAAGCTGGCCAAGCTGTGTCGGCAGCCCAAGCTCTCGGGCTGGGCAGTCTGCGCGACGCATAGCAGCAGCGTGACGCCGGTGATGATTCGGACTCGCGAGTACACGGGCTGTTGTGACAGCAGCTGCGGTGAACATGCAGCGCCGGCGGAGCAGTGGGAGCTCCGCGCGCAGCGAGTTGCAGCGCTGCGAAGGCGACGTCGCAGTAGCGAAGTCGACGCAGCAGCAGCAGGCGCCGGCGGAGAGGATGCAGCAGCGCCAGAGTTCCGGGAAGCAGCGGCTGCGATACCCAGCAGGCTGTCGGAGGTGACGCAGGAGCAGCGTTGGAAACGAAGCAGCAGCGTCCCTCCGTGAGCAGCCGCGCGACGTCGCGATGTCTTGTCCCGTGACTTCGGTTTCCAAATTTGATTAGGGTTTCCAAATCCTTGGATTCAATTTTGGAAATAATTCAAGATTAATTTGGAAATAAAATTTGAATATATCTTTTGTGGATTTTATATATTATATAAGATTTGATTTTGTATTAAATCATGGATTAATTATAGATTTTATCCTTATTTTATGGATTTGTAGGGATTTAAATCCTAGATGAATCCTAGTTAAATTTGGATAATGACAATCTAACATTTATTTATATCCTATGGATTAATGTGGATTTATCCCTAGACAAATCCTAGTTGGATATAGATAATGATAATATTATTTTATTCTTATCCTATGAGTTTATATGAATTATATTCATAGATAAATTCTAGGTGGATTTGGATAATGATAATATAATATTTTATTCTTATCTTTTAGATTTATATGGATTTGTTCCTAGTTAAATCTTAGATAGATTTGAATAAATATAATATAATATTATCTTATTTTATGGATTTATATGAATTTATTCCAAGATAAATCCTAGATGAATTAGGATAAACATTTATATTAATTTATTTTAACCTATGGATTTGAATAGATTTTATTCTATTAAGACAAATCCTAGATGGATTAAAATAAGTATTAATCCAATTTATCCTTATCTTTTGGATTTATATCCTAGATAGATTAGGATAAAGATGATATATAAGAAATCCTTAATTAATTGGATTTAGATAAATTTATTTATCTAAGAAATCCTAAGTAATGTTTGATATATTCTAGATGTCTATTCTAAATAGAATTAAGATTTGTACAAATCTTTATTGATTGGATTTTATTTTTATCTTATGGATTATGATGGAAGTGTTTCTATCTAGTAATATCCTAGTACGATTTAAATAATGATAATCCTAGATCAACGTTATCTTGAATTGTAGGATTTGATTTTATGGAAATAAAATCTAGAATAATCCTAAATGGATTTAGATAGTCAACTCTATCTTGATAAATCCTAAATAAATTTGGATAATTATTATCCAATATAAAACTTAATTATTTAATTGATTCTCCCATGACTAGATTAAATAATTGTCAATAATTATCCGGTGTGTTTAAATGTCATGCATTAAATGGATTTATCTGTTTATTTGGTGTTTATCTATTTTAAGTGGATTATCTGCTTTATCTGCTGATGTGATAATTATGCAAAAACCATATAAAAATATCTAAGTGATGATTACAACAAGTGCGTTGTATACGGTCTCCATCGATTGGACTGCCAAATTTTGTGAAGCTGATTTTCTAATATTATCGCCACCTACAAAGTAGGGACAATAATCCTACGAAAACAGCAAGTTCATAAGGGCGGACTTCTCACATAATAAATAGAATGAACTAGAAAGTGGTTCCCAATATTATTGCCACCTGCAAAGTGGGGACAATAATCCTAAGGAACTGCGAGTTTCAGGGTTCAATCAGAATTTATGAGATAGCTTGGTTTTGTTATCAGCACATGAACATTGTTATGGGAGTGTGTTGTAGAAATAAAATTCTGTAATGCTAAATCTGATGGTCGTGCTTAGGCAGCATTAGGCGTGTTGACCTCCAAAGGAGGAAGATATTGATGCGTCGGTGTTGTGACCAGTAAAATTGTCAAAGTTTTAATGCGTATTAACCTCCAAAGGAGGATACAATTTATTAATTTTGCTGTTGTAAGATACATAATTGTTTTGTGGTTATTTGTGATTATGTATTGAGCATGAGTATGTGATAATAAGTTTATTTGTCAAATCTTCATTATGTCATTTAATATTTGTCTGCGATCCTTAAAGAAAGAAAACTCGAATGCCTAAATTATGTAGACCGGAAACGAAAATGGATAAAATTCTCATCGCTGAAAGCTTGGAGTTTATACTCAATGATTCATGTCCTCCATTTCCTCGACATAATTCCACGAAGAATGTTCGAGAATGCATTATGCATGTACTTGACAAGCTCTTTGAGGAATAAGGTCAAGCTATTTTCCTTTAAGTAGCTCGACAAGTCTTGGTTAATGACGATGAAAGATGGATATCAATAGAATCTGTCAAGATGATTCGATTGGAATATCCTAGAGTGACAGAATGTTTTGAGGATCTTTTGATCACTCAAATAGTTTCTGACACAAGTCATCGCCTAAAGTAACAAGAAATGACTATAAGAAGGTTTAACTGAAAAGTAGAAAATCTTCAGAATAATAGTCGTTGTGTTACTATTAGAGGAAAGTAACATGATAGATGACGAATTCATAAAGGCTGCATTTTTCTTAAGTCCTAGTTCATTTGAACAAAAGACTAGATATGGAAATGGGAGAGCCTGGATTGTCATCGAAGTTTGTTTAAAGCGAGAAAAGATGCTTTGTGAGTTGGATTGACCTATTTTATAGAAGGACAATGACTTACATGACAATGCAACTTCTAAGTAAGAGATCTTGATCCAGTTAGGTTTTTGTTGCAGTGGGAGCTATTAATGCTCAACTATTGTTTTATGGTTGATGCTTAAGGCATCATAGTATTAAAATAATATAAGTGCGACAAGGTTGAGTATTCAACAACACATCAACTTCTTAATCATTGAATGATAAAGTATTTATGGCTCTTAGCCTTAAGGCCAAGAAAATACTTAGAAATTGTTCGAACTGATCTAGACTATCAAGATTTTAACATTTCGTTAAATAGCTTGAGAGTTGAGAAAGTCTATTTGATGCACTATGAGTTAGAATCATTTGATTTTTCAAGAGATTCAGAATACTTATAGAAGTGCAACATAGAAAGACTAGCAAGTCTCAATGGTTTACACCATAAGGAGACGAGCAAAGGGTTATGATCAGTAGTGGGAGTCTAATCTCCATTAACGAATCCAAGCATTCATCTAATGAATGTGATAGTTATGTAAGAAGGAATCGAAGTCTTTCTAAGACAAGTTTGATTATGTGATGAGTTGTACTCATTAAAATCTTATCATTGATGGGATAAACATTAAAGAAACTACCAACATCAGTACCTTCTACAAAACACGAGTTGTGGACTAGAGCGTCTCTAGTCTAGCACATCTCAAGGTGTAATGTTGTTCCAACACATGTTGGAAAAGTGTCCAAGAAATTGGAGTTGAGTACCTAACAACGTGATAACTCTCAAAATAAAGAGAGAGATATCGGATTTTCCACATTACCAAGAAGTCATACCATTAGAAACTTTTGCACTAATAAAATCAACTTCAGTACCTAAGATTGTAAGAACCATATCGTAGTGGGAGCGTTCCACTGGAACACAACAAGTTCATGGGTCTAAGAGTGTCGTAAGACTCAGTCTTAGATTAACTTGAACATAATCCCTTTAACTACAATGTAGTATTGGTTAATTTGGATAATCATCTTTGAAAAGGTGATAGATTCCATATTACAATCTAAGATAGACAACATGTTTTACAAGACTTGCAATACTACCTACAGGCTGTGTCAGTCAGTGGGAGCAAGTATCTTTGCAAGTGTAAATGTGGATCTCAAATGGCTAGACAATGACAATGGGTTATGCCCAAAGAGAATTATCTTCTCGCTATCGTTGTGCCAGGATTTATTCGATCATATTGTCTATTAGAACTTACATAAATTAGAATGTATGTATTATGATTGTCAAGACAGCCTTCTATAAATAGAAGTCTTGAGGAAATCATCTACTAGAACATTCTAATGGGATATGTAATTAAGGGCAAGAAACGCATGATTGGAAGCTTATATAGACCTTCGTGGTCTTAGGCAAGCATCTAAATCAGAGTATATGTGTTTTATCAAAATTGTCAAATATTTGGAATTTGACTTGTGTCCTTAACAGTGCTGTAAGCACAAGGAAGTTGAAAGTGCATTAAATATGGTATTATTGGTACTCTACGATGATGAAATCTACAAAAGTTGCAAACAACTAAGATTGGCATCTGGCGTAGGAAACTGGTTGTCTACCCAGTTTAAGATAAATGATTTAAGAGAAACTAATTACATTCTTAGCATCTAAGTCCTTTTAAGATTGCTAGAAAGAATGTTGAGATTCTCTTAGGAATCCTATATCTACACATTGCTTGGAACATTTAAGCATTAGAAATTCCATGAAAAGGTTTATACCTCTCAAGATGGAATTGTCTTGTCTCTAGTCAAGTGTCGTTTGACGCTTAGTGAGATCAAGAATTATGAGACTAGTTTCGGAGATAGTTGTCTCATGTATGCTATAATGTGTACTAAGTTTGATATTAGTTGTGCTTATGCATGACAAGTATATATCATATTAACCATGGCAAAGGATTTTGATTGAGGTAATGAATATACCCTAGTGCTTGAGAAAGACTAGTAACTATATTCTAGTTTACCAGTCATTCATGTAATGTCCTTGGGGTTACACTGTCTTAGTTTTATGACTAATCAGTGATCGAGTAAGTCATCCTCTGAATATGTGTTTACCTTAGGAATATCTTCCTAATAGCTTTAATCGTAAGTTTGAGTATGCCTATGAGTATTATTTTTTATTACTCTAGTGAAGGCTAACTCAAGGGACACACGAGTTTATTAAGCTAAGCAATCACATATGGAGATGAAATTAATTAAAGATCAAGTACGCAGCAAAGACATTATGATGAAAAAGATATTATCAGAGAACAACCAAGCAGATTTTTCTTTCACTTAGTGAAATGAATGGTAGTTCGATATATCTAGTACAAAGACCTACTTTGAGTATAAGTGGGAGAGTTTTTGGCAGTGGGTATACTCGAAAGCATGTTTTGAGTATAAGTGGGAGATTGTTAGGTTTGGTATACTGAAAAGCATGTTTCGAGCAAGTTTCGCGCGAATAGAATCTTGCTTGTATACGTAAAACTCTACAATCCACTTTTAACCCGATTCAGTATTATTCGAGCAGTCTCGCACGAATAGAATCACTATTATTATTACATTGTGTTTGCTTGTGCATTTATAAGATGTTTTACAAACATTTAAATGCATAAGAAGTAAACAAAGTCTAAGTCTTTTGCTTAGTAGACCGGTTGTGGGCGTCGTCCACTTTAAGGTAACACGGTCAGATCTATGCAATGCTTTGCAAAAGAAAAAGAAGAATTTCACAACCTAGATAGGCTTTGGCTACCTATCGTGAAAGGTTGCAATGTCAGTCCGCATATTTCTAAGCCTTACTGAAATAAGATGACATTGGTGTGGTATAGCACTGAACGGATCTAACAGCAAGACGTGTCTTTATGCTATCTACTGAAAGACTAGGTCTTGATAAAATACTATTTCTTAATCTACATATGTTAGTATTGAGCATACGGTATTGATTATGCACTACTTTGACTTATCAAATGGTGCGGGTTTTTCGCAACCCAATAATCCTGATATATTGGGTAGTGGTGATTAATATCTAGCGGTGCTAGGATTGCTATTATGTTGAAACGTGCGCGAGGTGAGTCTCGTTTGATAATGTCCTCAAGAGGAGCTCGAACAAGGTTTTATTATTCGGAAAACTGGCCAGTTGGAGTTTTATTACTCTATGAATAATAAATAAATGTTTCTTGCTAAGTCCACTCTTGGAATTAATAATATGTTAATTAATTAAGTCCATAGCAGACATTAATTAATTAATGGACATTTATATCTTAAGCGCGAGAAATAAATAATAAATAACGGAAACCCGGATTACTTGTAATTTCGGATTTGGATGGGAGAGTTCAATATTACTTCTGTAGTTGCTGCTTGTAATATTCCAATATAACTTATATTAAATTGTGGGTTCAATTTAATTAGTAAAAAGTAAATTGGATGAGCCCATATCCAAAACCTTCCATAGATCCCTGTCTGGGCCCAAAAGGAACTTAATATAAATAGGAGAATAAAGGAGACAGAATAATCACAATTTTTATTCTCAAATTTTTTGAAAATTTCAAACTCTCCAGCTGTGGAGGATTTCGAATTCTTCACCTATTCCCAAAAGGATTTCTTCTGTCTTCTTTATTTAAGTCTTAGTATTCTAGTAAGATCAGCCCACACTGATATTGGAGTACAGTTCGGGAACCAGAGAGAAGATCCGTGGTCTAGTATTGAAGATCATCACGTGGAGAAAGCGCGAGCAATCGACGATTCTTTGGAGAATCAAATCGGTAACCCTAAACCGTAGAATTCATGTTTTAGGATTTACTTTCTTTGAGCATGAATTATTTTCGTTCTAGCATGCAATTATCTGTTTAACATGTGAATTGATTAATCGCATAATCGGTCAAATAGATCCGTGTCTGATTTATTTGTTTTGTGCAAGTCTTCCGCTGTGCAAGGGGCTCCTAACCCCAGCAATTATACTCCCTCCGTTCAGCAATAGCAGTCCCATTTCTAATGGGCACGGGTTTTAAGAAAGAGTTGGACTGTGTAATAAATGGTGTGTGATAGTGGAATTTGGGACCCACCTCAATTGTGTTCAATTTTTTCCTTCATCTTAATTGTAAAACAACAAGCTGCCAACCTTTGTTTTTTAATGTTGCTTAAACGTTTTTTATGTCATTAATTACAATGACATTTTTAATGTTCCTATTTTTAAAATGTTCAATCAAATAAATAAAAAACTTAAAAGAAAAAGATTGCTCAAAATGTAAAAACTGCCTTCCAATACTAATTTAACAAGATTAGTTCAAAATACATGGTGGGAAATGAAAATTTCTACTCTCTCTATCTACAAAATTTTTTAAGGGGAACTTGAACTAAAAAATGATAGTTCCAAAGTGCTATAAATACATCAACTTCCTGCATTTACGAGACCTTCTATCAACCCCAAAACTCAAAATCTCCAAAACAAACATTCAAAACATTTGTAGTTATAAATCCCTCGGAAAAATTTCTTCATAGGGATAGAAAATGGGCGGAGGACAACTCTATACTTGAGCAGCAACATTAAGAACAATGTGTTGCAATTCTTACTCAAGCACAGCCATGATGGAGTGCTCTCATGGAGGGGTTGTAATGGAGGCAGCAGATACATTTAGCAACAGTAGTGCAGAGCTACAAGCCTCCAAACCTAAAAATGGGTGGCTAATACACATATGATAAGCACCACAAACAATTTCCAACACCACATCAAACAGCCAACAACATCAACCATGACCAGATTTCACAACACATCACCATGAAGGCCCTCAGTAAACTTTCATCATAGGGCAGCAACACAAGCCTCCAAACCTGAATAGGGGTGGCTAATAAACATAGGACAAG
The DNA here is from genome assembly GCF_023119035.1 of Salvia hispanica. NCBI lineage: Eukaryota > Viridiplantae > Streptophyta > Magnoliopsida > Lamiales > Lamiaceae > Salvia > Salvia hispanica. Next base: position 4,539,176 of record NC_062966.1, on the reverse strand, counting down.
CATCAAAGACAATTTCCAACACCACATCAGCCAACCAACAACACAAACCCACATCAATATCAAACAATACAACATTAGAGTAGCCCTCAGATAATAATATCAGCATATGACAGGACAAATTCAGCAAGAAATTCCATTTAATCGGGCAAAGAACAAAAAATTCATCATAGGACACTGCATTAAGCCTCCTAACCCAAATTGAGGGTGGCTAAATCACAACACAAGCACCACAACATATTAGCAGGAACAAATAAGCCAACCAGCAAAAAAAATGCCATAAATAAAATCGGCCAAAGAACACCAATCTCATCATAGGATAGTAGAACACCAACCCTTAAACCTCCTAACCCAAATTGGGGGTGGCTAAATCACATAACATTTCAAACCCTCAGAAACCCCTAAATACCCAAAATCTAAGAACCTCCAAACCCTAGATAGAGGGTGGCTCTCAGAAAACTAAGAGCCTCCAAAGACTCGAAGGTCCATTCCGGCATCGGATTCGAACGGGAAAGAGGGGGCTGCCGATTAGGGTTTCCGATTGCATCTCGACCAAAGATGGGGGTTAAGGTTTCTAAGTTGCTGCGATCAATTAAAGATAATGCGAGGAGGAGGAGGGAGAGGAGGCGGTTGGGACGCCTTTTGTCGGAGAAGGTGACGGCGGATGAGAAGGGGTAGTATTCCCGAGAGGTAGAGAAAGAGCGAGATAGTGAGAATGGAGAGAATTAGAGATTAATCGTAAAATGTTGTGAAAGGGAGGTGGGTGGGGTGATTTTTTTTAATGGCAGACATGTAAATAAGTGAGAAAGGGGAGGGTAATTAAATTGTCCAAATATAGTAAGTAGAACCTAGACTCCTATTGTCGGACGGACAAAAATGGAAAAATGGGACTCCTATTACTGGACGAAGGGAGTAAAAGAAAGCATAAAAATAAATAATAGGATCCAAAAACACAGTCACGAGCTATTATCCAAACGACTTCCTTGAATTACGGTCTCTAGAGTTATTAAGTCGATCACAATACTAGATTAAACCCCCTCCCGAGGTGAGAAATCCGTAGATTAGATGTTAAAATCAAACTACCCTTCAAATTACTAACATCTAACTCCCAAAAGATTGTTAAGACCAAAAGACCTCACGTGAAACCTCAACTCTCCCGAGCTTATTGAATTAAAGTGTGAATCTCTTTTCCAAGTCAATTATTTCGTCTCTCGAGTGCTCTAATCAACTCTAACTTGTATTCAAGAGGTAGATAATCAATTGAATATAGAAGGCATAAGGATAAATCAAATAACTACAAGAGCTAACAAGGAAAAACAATTAATATCTTCACCAAAAATTCCACAAAATATGTTCTACTCATAGACAAGTAAAAACTACAATTAAAGTACGAGGCATGGAAGAAATTGATAAAACCCAAGGTTGAATCTTGAATCTTCAATCTTCCGTCTTCTCTTGCCTGGATATGCATATGCAGAGCTCCGCTCCAATGAAAGATGGATGAATTATGGGTGGAATATGTGATAAAAGGTGTAAATGAAGATTATGAATTAGGTTATGAGGTATTTACAGGAGAAAATAAGGTTTAGGCAGAGTAAAAATTGTCCTCCAAGTAATAAAAAAGATATTATTTTCAAATCCTTCAATGAATAGGAGAGATTTGAGCAATAATTTCTTCCTTCCTTAATTTCCGCCTAATTTCCGCCAATTTTGACTGCACTGCGCAATGTTCGTAGAATAGTCATAACTTTCTCCACCGAACTCCGATTGAGACGTGCAAAGTATCCACGCGAAGATCTTTTCGAAGACGTAGAAAAAGGTATGCATTAATCACTGATTGGACTTCAACACTTCCCGGAAACTCAGCTTGAACTGAGGTTGCTGCACCTTGGACTTTTTGCACCTTTTTCTTCCTTTTTCTATCATTTCTAAACAAAGAAAAAATGACCGGGACTCCTCAAGTGGGGCGGAGGGAGTAGATAAATAAATTAAAAAGTTTATGTTGATTACTCTATCCATCCCATAAAAATAGAGACATTTGAGATGATAGGAAAATTAATGCACATTTGGTAAAGTAGAGGGGAGTAAAAAGTAGTTAAAATTAATGTTCGTAGATAGTAGGACCCAAATTATTATTAGTATTAAAGTATGGTATAAGTTGTTAAAATATGTTTAATTTGTATTTAATTATACAAATTTTAAATTAGTATTTAATTATTTTTGAGTTTAAACGTATATCTCCAAATTATCATAATTAAATATTTTATATCTAAATGTTTTCAAATTGGTATTTAGTTATGCTTGAGTTTAAACACTAAAAAAAAGTATTATAAATAAAATAACTAATAACAATTTCATATCAATAATTTATCGACTCGATTGTTGCTCCCACAGTCAAGTCGGTATTTCAGACTTGTGTACAACAAATTGATATACGGCTCGTTGCATTTCATTTTATTAACATCACCCCTAGAAGTTTTATTTTTATTTTAATAAACTATGTTGGAACTTTCTCCATTTTTTTCCAATTTAATTTCGTATTTGTTATTTATATTTTCTGGACTAGGGTATTGGCTGAGATGTTGTTGGACTAGGGCATTGGCTAGCCTGTTGGAAGGGCATGATGATGTGGCAGGAGGAGTTTTAGGTTGGGCTATTGCTAGGCTATTGCTAGTCCACTCCTATTGTAAATGCTCTTAAGATAGCATTTGGAAATCATCACGGTAGGCCAATGATAGACTGAGAGATGCAAGATACGTTGAGCACACACTGGGATTTAAACAAATAGCAAGCAAATAGGTCTAGCAGATTCACGAAACCATAAGGTCAAGCAGATCTTAAACCTATTTGAGGTGTCATTGGATGCACTCTCAAGTTACTATCAAAAACCTTAACGCATTATACTATTGGCTAGTATAGGGAAGTAAGGATCTGTTGGAATGGTGTTTGGTCAATGGACTTTGACCAATATAAATGTGACGAGATATTTAATCTTGTAAAATTAAATGCAATAGCGACGATCTACTTTTGGAGTAGATGTCCGTGGTATATTCATTTTCTCTAAACCGATTCTCGGTGAGTGAGAAATTATGAATTAAAGTTTGTCACAGTGGTGAGCTATAAAGGAGCTATGAGATAAAACCAAGGGATTAATTAAAAGAGTTAATTATCCCACATTGGTGGAGAGAACCTTATTAAAAGTTTATTTGATAATTATAGTGGAACCAAGTGCACAACGGGTGCTAAAAGGTGCACAACGGACCCCGACATATAGCGGGTCCCAAGAGGTCCATGACGGACCCCGACGCATAGCGGGTGACAAAAGGTCCCCGATTGGACCTCGACGTGTGACCAAAAGGTTCACGATGAACCCCTTCGTGTAGCGTGTCCTGATGCATCAGTCTCCTCTAGCTCCCATAACGGCTAGTAACCCCCGACGGTGACGGTTACAGTCAAAGCCATCATGACACACACAATGGCCGTTGACTCCATCAATGCTCATGAGTGGACTTGGCCTATAAATAGGCATGCATCCGTTGCATTTTCTACACAACACAAGACACAACAAGATTGTATATCATTTTGCATAGCGCTCTCTCTCTTTGTGCATAGTCTTCCGTCGAAGCACTGCCCTCGCCATCATCCAGTTCGCCGGAGCGTGTTATGTTTGTGGTGCTGCAACGGACAAGACGAAGCCGTTTTATCTTTGGGGACGACACGCCAATAAATCCGAGAGCACTACCGAGGCGTATCTCGTCTTGCGGAAAGAGGACTCCTCGACTCGGCTTATATCTTTACAGTTATAGTTTTGATTATTTTTTTTTATTTCAATTCAGTTTATTGTACTTTTATCTTCGTTCTTCATTTGGGTTGTATTATGCCCGGTTAGTGCATCTTTGTACCACAGAATTATCCAAAGAGAAAAATCCAACAATCGCAAGACAAGATATACTTGCCATTGAAGAAGGAGTTTGGACTTTAAATTGAATCTAAAACTTCTGAAACTAATACCTTAGCGTGGAGACGGATCCCGTCACTGTGTTCCCCGTCACCATTTTCCCCGACTCCAACACTGACGTGCTCATTATTCCCTCGCTAGGCTCCCGTCGGGTCCCCGCTGTGTCCACAAACCCCCCGTCGGGTTCCCACCGTGCCCAATGTTCCCCGTCGGGTCCCCTCCGTGTCCACGACTCCCGTCGAGTCCACATCACTACCCTTGATTACCCAAGTTCCATGGATGCTAACTAACCCGTTTGGGTTAACTGGTGCATCCACCTTGGGTGGAACCGATGGTTCCACATTAAGTGGTTCCGTAGGATCCTTGATTGGATCGGGTGTTCGATCTTTCGGGGTCAACATGAAAAATGACGGTTCCACTTTTAGTGGTTCCGCGAGATCCTTCAAGGGATCGTGTGTTGAGTCCTTTGGGATCACCACGAGTGTTGGGGCCTTGGAGGCCAACACACAAACTGACGGCTCCACTATTAGTGGTTCCGTGAGATCCTCCAATGGATCAAGTGTTGAGGCCTTCGGGGTCAACACGTGTGTTGGGGTCTTATGGGCCAACACGAGAACTAATGGTTCCATGTCTGGTAGATCCATAGAATCCCATAATGGATTGAGTGTTAGGACCGTCGAGTCCAACACGAGAGTTGATGCATTTGGGATCAACACGACTGACTCCAATGTGGGGGAGAGGCCTCGTGAGGGTCATTGGTCGGGAAGTTCTACAGGACGTCTCCCGTCGTCCCCATGGATAGGTTCGTTGGGCGTGTCCCATTGGTCTCAAGGGACGTCTCCCGTTCGCCGGGAGACATTTTGCTCACGTCCGTGCCTTAGAAAATGTTGGAAGACATTTGGCACACGTTAGTCCAAAGGGACGTCTCCCATTCGTCAGGAGACATGAGGGACATTCGACTCCCGTCCGTGGCATGGGAAATGCCAGGAGCAAATTTTGCACCCGACGGTCTCCCGTTCGTCGGGAGACATGAGCTCCTATCCGTACCTGGGGAAATGTCAGTAGACATTTTGCACCCGTCAGTTTCCCGTTCGTCGGGAGACATGGGGAGACATTTGGCTCCCTTTCGTGCCTTAGCAAATGTCGGGAGACATTTGGTACACGTCGGTCTCCCGTTCTTCGAGAGACACGGGGAGACATTTTTGTTCCCGTTCGTGCATTAGCAAATGTTGGGAGACATTTAGCCCACGTCGGTCTCCCGTTCGCCGAGAGACATAGGGAGACATTTTTATTCCTGTTCATGCCTTAGCAAATGTCGAAGACATTTGGCACACGTCGGTCCCAAAATATAGGGAGACGTTTGCACACCCGTCAGTGTCTTGAAAAATGTCGGGAGACATTTTGCACCCGCCCATCCCACGGGAGATGTCGGGAGAAACTTGCACTCGTCCGACTCCTAGGAGATGCGGGAGATATTTGGCACCCGTCCAGATGTCGGGAGACAAATGACTCTAAGAATGAAGCCACCAACCTAGATGCTTGGTGGAGCCAACTTAATCAAACATGCCAAAGGCAACATAGCCACCATGGTAACTGAGGAAGTCAACCATCGAGAACAAGAGTGGTTGGTATATCGACACGGGCATCACTGCCCACATGTGTGCCGATAGAAGTAAGTTCTATACTTACAAGATTGTTGAGGGGAGGAAGCTCAACATGGGGAACCAAGCCTCGTCCAAATGTATCGACTTTGGAGATGTGGTCCTCAAGAAGACGTCCGACGTGACAATCACTCTGAAGGAAGTGCTACATGTCCCGGACATACACAAGAACCTAGTTTTTGGATCAATAATTGTAAATAAGGGTTATAAACTTGTATTTGAGTCTGATTTGTTCTCTATGTATAAGTTTGGAAAACTTATCGGGAAATATTATGTAACCGAGGGTATTTTAAATAAAGTGTAACGGCTATTCGCCATGTTGAAAAGCCATTGGCTAGTAATGAAAATGCTACTACTTCCTCCTATTTTTGGCTAAAGTGTTCAAATTTGTGGCATTATAGATTAGGACACGTGAGTCCTAATGATATAAAATGGTTAGTAAACTTGGATTTACTAAAGATAAATGAAGTCATATCCCAAACAAATGTGAGATTTGTCTTGAGGCAAAAATGACTAAGTTGTCATTTCATTTTGTTGAACGGAACACGAAACCCCTTGAATTAATTCACATTGATGTATGAGATTTAAAATTTGTGCAAACTAGAAGTGGTATAAAGTACTTTATCACGTTCATAAATGATTGCACAAGATATTGCTATCTTTAAAGAAGTAAAGATGAAGCAATTGAAGCGTTCAAAAGGAACGAAGTCGAGAATCAACTTGGATTGAAAAATCAAAATGATTCAAAGTAATAGAGGAGGCAAATACGTAGCCCCGTTTGAGAAATTATGCAACGCAAGTGGTATAATTTATCAAACTACTACTTTATATTTACCACAATCTATTGGGGTTACAGAACGCAAAAATTAAACTCTTAAAAAGATGATGAATGCATTGCTGATTGGTTCTAGGATGCCCCAGGACATGTGGGGGAAGCTATTTTGACAGCCAAATACATCCTAAACAAAATCCCACCCAAAAGTAAGAATGTCACTCCTTAAGGGTTGTGGAAGGTAAGGAAGCCATCCTACAAATCCCTCAAAGTTTGGGGGTGTTTGGCGAAGGTGATGGTTCCCCTGCCCAAAGAAGTTACAATTAGCCCTAAAACAGTCGATTGTATCTTCATTGGATATGCACTAAACAGTAGTGCATATAGATTCGTTGTTCACAAGTTTGAAATATCGACTATAACAGTGGGAACAACAATTGAGTCACGGAATGCCGTATTTCTAGAAAATACATTTCCTTGCAAAGACCAAGAAGAGCTCACAACCAATTCTGAGTCAAGAATTGAAGACGAGGCCACTAGTTCTAAATCAGTGGATGAAGAGCCTTAATCGCCTAAGTGTGCAAGGCCTGATCCAAACGATGCAGTACTAAGACGTGGTAGTAGAGTCAGAACACCAAAAATGTTTGGTCCTGACTACATTTCTTTTATGTTGGACGAAGAAACAACGTTAATAAAAGTAGCCTATGATGGCCCAGACGGGTTACATTCGAGAGAAGTGTTCAAAGCGAAATTGACTCAATTTTGCTAAACCACATTTCTTTTATTGTTTTCCTTTTTTCTTTTCAGTTTAAACTCATCTGGAATCAAGAGCCCGAGTGGAAGGAATCAAAACTCATCTGGCAGCCGAAGGAAACTCTCGCCCCTATAACCACTAGATCAGGCCTAACAACAGGAGGCCCATCTCATTTGACTTCAGACAGTGACGAGGACTCAACCTCGAAAGACAAGAAAGAACCCGAGCAGACCGCAGAAGCAGAGGAAGAAACTGTTGGAGACATGGCCAACGCAGTAGATGACGATCCGGAGATCGGTTCACTCATGGCTCACTTAGATGGTGAATCTGCCCAGGCTATCGTCACGACCTAGTGCCAGAAGGCGATTGATATCAAAACCAATGTGCTCGGCATCCTGCCGAATTTCTCTGGGCGAAGGAACGAGTGCCCACACGAGTTCTTGAACGAGTTCAGCAAATTGTGTTGTATCCAGAAGAGACCGAATGACACAACTGAGGAAGATCACTGCCTGAGAGCTATTCCACTCGCTTTGAAGGGAGAGGCCAACACCTGGCTATTAAGGCTACCGGCGGACTCTATCCGCACATAGGGGGATACGCCTTATGAACAATCTCCACGGGCAGGTGACACATTTTTCCAAATACCAATCTGTAGGGTGACATTCCAATTGGTGTCTTGTAAGCGGTCCTATAGGCCCAGAGGGCATCATCAAGACGCTTAATCCAATCCTTCCTCGAGGTATTCACTATCTTCTCCAGAATGCTCTTGATTTCTCGGTTTGAAATCTCCGCCTGACCATTTGATTGGGGGTGATATGGAGTAGATAACCGATGGTGGACTCCATATTTTCTCATCTGTACTTCAATCGTCCTGTTACAGAAGTGAGTCCCCTGGTCTGAGATGATCGCTCGGGGCACCCCATATCGGTTGAATATATTGGCCTTTAGAAACCTTGAAACTTCTTTCGAGTCGCAGGAACTTGTAGCCTTGGCCTCTATCCATTTGGACACATAGTCCACAGCAACCAATATATATGCATTCCCATTTGAAGATAGGAATGGGCCCATGAAGTCCATGCCCCAAACTTCAAAAATCTCACAGACTATTATCGGAGTTTGTGGCATCTCATCTCTCATAGAAATCCCTCCGGTCAGTTGGCACCTATTGCAATTCTGGCAGAACTCATAAGCATCCTTATTTAGCGAGGGCCAGTAGAAACCGCTATACATAACTTTTCTCACAGTTTTTCTTGGGCCGAAATGGCCACCACATGCCAGTGCATGACAACGGTTGAGCACGTCTCTTTGCTCCCATTCAGGAATACATCTCCTTATCACTTGATCTGAACCCATCTTCCAGAGGTATGGGTCATCCCAAAAGTAGTACATGGCTTCACTTTTAATTTTCATCCTCTGGGCCCTAGTGATTTCCTATGCAGCAGGCAGTTCTCCAGTAACTAGATAATTCGCCAGGTCCGCGAACCAGGCTCCTCATTCGGCTTGCCTTTTTGTTTCTCTGACTCCTCAGGGCCGGTTTGTTAGAGTTTGTATACTAGAAATCACCTTTCGAGTGATTGAATACTGTTAAAACTCTCATTTTATTTTCCAAATGAATAAACAGATTATTTTTGTCATAATGTTGTTATATTTTACATTTAATGGATGTTTATTGCATATTTAAATGTATAAGTAATATAACAAAGTCTAAGTCTTTGTTTTAGTAGACCGGTTGTGGGCGTCGTCCACTTTAAGGTAACACGGTCAGTTCTAAACAAAGAAAAAGAATGATTTCACAACCTAGATAGGCTTAGACTACCTATCGTGAAAGGTTGCAATGTCAGTCCGATTATTTCTAAGCCTTACCGAAATAAGATGACGTTGGTGTGGTATAGCACTCAATGGATCTAACAACGAGACAGTCTTTATGCTATCTACTGAAAGACGAGGTCTCGTAAATTATTTCTCAATCAATGTACGTTAGCATTGAGCATACGGTATTGATTATGCACTACTTTGACTTACCAAATGGTGCGGGTTTTTCGCAACCCAATAAGCCTGGTATATTGGGTAGTGGTGATTAATATCTAGCGGTGCTAGGATTGCTATTATGTTAAATCGTGCGCGAGGTGAGTCTCGTTTGATAACATCCTCAAGAGAAGTTTGAAATAAGGTTTTATTATTCGGAACCTAGCTAGTTGGAGTTTAATTACTCTATGAATAATAAATAAGAGTTTCTTGCTGAGTCCTCTCTTGGAATAAATAAGATATTAATTAATTAAGTCCATAGCAGACAATAATTAATTAATGGATGTTTCTATCTTTAGCGCGGAAAATAAATATAATTTATTGGAAACCCGAAGTACTTATAATTTCGGATTTGGATGGGGAGTGCAGTATTACTTCTGTAGTGGCTGCTTGTAATATTACAATTTTAAGCTTATATTAAATTGGGTTTAATTTAATTAGTAAAAAGCTAATTGGAGGAGCCCATATCCAAAGCCTTCCATAGATCCCTGTCTGGGCCCAATATGTGACTTATTATAAATAGGAGAATAAAGGAGACAGAAAATACACTAATTATTTTCTCAAAATTTTCAGCCCCTACTCCTAGTAGTAGTCGAAATTTTCTCTCCTCCGAGGGAAAGGATTTCTGTCTTCTCTATTTAAGTCCTAGTGCGCTGGTGAGATCAGCCCACCCTGATATCAGTTCACAGTCCGGGAACCAGTCAGAAGATCCGTGGTTTTGTACTGAAAATCTTCACGAGGAGAAGGCGCTAGCCATCTTCGATTCTTTGGAGAATCATCAAGGTATAATGGCTGAACCTTAGAACAACATGTTTTAGGTTTCTATTAATTTAAAGCATGTTATTATTTGAGTTATCAGCATGATACGTGAGATAATTACGCGAATAGAATTTGTCTAAATAATCCGCTAAATAGATCTGATTATTATGTAATTGATTTATGAATGCGCTTCCGCTGCCAACCCCTTCAATTGGTATCAGAGCCAGTCTTTGGCTCTGATTATTTGGATTTAAATTTCACGAAATTCATGTATGCATGCGTTTTTGTTTTCGAAGCATGTTCTTGTTTTTAGTTGTTATTTTTATGCATGATGAACTCAAGAACTATCGAAACAAAGAACTCAAATCTTGGAACCCTAGAGACGTGCGATTCGTCGGCGCTTGCGCCGAGACGAATCGCGCGACACGCGATCCAATTAGGGTTGTCGAGCGAGTGGGAGATCGGGCAGTGATCGACCGGCGACGCACGGACGAGAGTGGACTCGTGTGCGCCGCCGGCGTGACCACCGGAATCGGCGGTCTCCGAGCACTCACAGCCGATCGAGTGGGAGCTAGGGCGCGATCATGCGGCGACGCGAATACGAGCATGGGCTCGTCCGCGCCGCCGGGAAGACCGCGACGGCTGCTCCTCAACTCAGGCGGCGATCGACTATGGCGGTGGTTTACAAGAGCCGCTGCTCGTCCGAGAGCAGCGGCTGTTTTCCTCCGACAAGAAAAACCCTAACCCTAACCCTAGACCTAACCCTAGTCGAACCCAGCCTTAGCGTCGCCGGACCGGGAAGCAGCGACGCCGTTTCGCGGCTGCTGCTGGGCTGAGCGAGAACGTCGGGGCGGAGGGAGATCGCCGGTGCTGCACAGCGTCAGCCGCGCGCTAGGCGACGTCGACGGAGGGAGTCTCGCGGCGCATCAGCGCCGCAGTGGGAGAATTGGCAGCCGCGCCTAGGGCGGCGAACTCGCCGGCCCGGCGGTCGAACTCCGGCAGGTCATCATCGACGTGGATCGTGCGAACCTCGACCACGAGATAACGATGAAATATTATTTTATTGATTATTTAATTGAAATAAAATATTTTGGGAAGATTTCTCTAGATTTTAGGAATATTTTGATTATTTTCTATATCTATGAATATTTCATATCCTAGATGATATAGATGACAATAATTAAATAG
>NC_062966.1:4496449-4527965 GCF_023119035.1 Salvia hispanica | reverse complement strand
TATCTTTAGCGCGGAAAATAAATATAATTTATTGGAAACCCGAAGTACTTATAATTTCGGATTTGGATGGGGAGTGCAATATTACTTCTGTAGTGGCTGCTTGTAATATTACAATTTTAAGCTTATATTAAATTGAGTTTAATTTAATTAGTACAAAGCTAATTGGAGGAGCCCATATCCAAAGCCTTCCATAGATCCCTGTCTGGGCCCAATATGTGACTTATTATAAATAGGAGAATAAAGGAGACAGAAAATACACTAATTATTTTCTCAAAATTTTCAGCCCCTACTCCTAGTAGTAGTCGAAATTTTCTCTTCTCCGAGGGAAAGGATTTCTGTCTTCTCTATTTAAGTCCTAGTGCGCTGGTGAGATCAGCCCACCCACGATATCAGTTCACAGTCCGGGAACCAGTCGGAAGATCCGTGGTTTTGTACGAAAATCTTCACGAGGAGAAGGCGCTAGCCATCTTCGATTCTTTGGAGAATCATCAAGGTATAATGGTTGAACCTTAGAACAGCATGTTTAAGGTTTCTATTAATTTAAAGCATGTTATTATTTGAGTTATCAGCATGATACGTGAGATAATTACGCGAATAGAATTTATCTAAATAATCCGCTAAATAGATCTGATTATTATGTAATTGATTTATGAATGTGCTTCCGCTGCCAACCCCTTCACGGTTAACGCTAACACTGCTACCCATCTAATGGGGCTACTAGATTCCCCTAAGTAATACAAATGCTCCTCTGGAAAAGTATCGAGTACGACTTCCTTATCTTCCCCTTGGATAATGCTGCTTAAGTGGCATTTCTCATAGTTTAGCACCAGGTTCTTCTTCCTGCATCTCTCCAGAACAACATCCAGGTGCCTTAGGCAAGTCTCGAAGGAATCTCCATATACAGTGAAATCATCCATAAAAATTTCTTTGCAATCCTCTAGCAAATCTGAGAAAATGCTCATTATACACCGCTGAAATGTCCCAGGTGCGTTGCATAGACCAAACGACATTCTCCGGTAAGCGTATGTTCCAAAGGGGCAGGTAAATGTGGTCTTCTCCTTATCCTCCGAATTGACATAGATTTGGAAGTATCCACTGTAGCCATCTAGAAAACAAAAGTATTGATTTCCCGCTAACCTTTCCAACATTTGGTCGATGAAGGGTAGCGGGAAATGATCCTTGCGTGTGGCCGCATTAAGTTTCCGGTAGTCTATGCATATTCTCCACCCGGTGACTAACCTTGTGGGCACAAGTTCGTTGCGGTCATCCTTTTTTCCAGGAATGGGAGATTGATTTCCAATTTTCCAAAGATCTCCATGAAGTCCACGGGGTTATCCTTTTTCTTCTTTGCATCTCCGCGGTAGGGAAAAGGTTTTACCCGCTTCACTGCGTTGGTGGGATCTTCTTTAGAGGGTTCTTCAGTCTCTCATTTCTCCTCTTCAGTTTCCACCTCAAGCTCCGGGTCCAGGAAAAATGGGTCAGCCATTCGAGGTAACGGTCTTCCCAAATCACCGGCTTGGATATCATCCTCTGCTCTGGCTTCTTCTTCTCTGGTATCTTCTTTTTGCTGGACCGGGTGGATAACATCCTTGCTTATTGGCACTTGTATCTCATCATTTACTTTCAACTTGGGTCCTTCATATGCTTTTCCGGATCTCAGGGTAACCTGGCTGACATTTGCCCTGTCTGGTGGCTTTACTGAGGCTGGAATCATTCCTTCATTTCCTCGCATATCGCTCTGGGACGTCGCAATCTGAGACAATTGCTTCGACATCAGATGTGGACCACATCATTGTTGGCCTGTAAGTTGTTCTGCATGTGTTGTTGAGAACTGAAAAGGTCGTGAACCATATCATCTAAATTCCTCTGGGGTCTGGAGTTCAGTTTACTGCCACTTGGCCCTTGATTTTGATTAGGTCCATCCCCTGATTTGAACGGAAATTTCCTTGACCTCCTTGATTTTTGTGGTACTGGTTACCGGGCCCTTGATTTCCTTGATAGTTGATATTCCTCTGGTGTGGGGGTACATATGAGTTTCCTTGGTTATTTTGGTTCCTATTATTCCAGTTGGATTGATTTCCTTGCCCTCCTTGATTCCAATTGAATTGTACTTCTTGATTCCTCCCGGAACAGTTGGATTGGTTTCCTTGGCTTCCTTGATTCCAGTTGCCCTGTCCTTCTTGATTCCTCCCGGTCCAGTTGGATTGGTTTCCTTCTGAATTTGGATTCTGTAGTTGGAGGTTTTGATTCCCATCAGACCATCTGAAGCATGGGTTGTCTCTCCATTGAGCATCTTTAATTTTCCACTGGTTCCAATTACTGCCCTGATTGTTATGATTCCAATTCCCCACAGCATTCACTTGGGCAGGACAATCTATCCCTCCGTGAGAACCATAACAATTGTATCCATCCTCCGGACCTGATGACTGCTTATCCTTTTTCATCGGGTCGAGTGAATTGTTTTTTCCAAGGCGGTCAGAATTGTTTTCTCTAGCTGCTTCATTTTAGCATCCATCCTTGCGTCCACTCGAGCATCCATTCTATCATCACTTTGCAAAGTTACTGCATCCACACTTCCCCTTCTCAAGATGGTGCGCGGAGAATCGTACGCCTTCTTTGCATCAATCAATTTCCCTAGAATCTCTCGGGCTTCTCTCACCCTTCTCTTGTTAAATTTCCTCCACTCGCGGTATTCATCAGGTCCTTGGATTCAGGCTTTGCTCCTTCATAGAACAGATAGAAGATCTCGGTGTCCACCATCCTGCGATTTGGGCAGGCATCGAGTAATCCTTTGAAGCGCGACCAATACTGGCTCATGGACTCATCATAATCTTGCTTACATTCCAAAATTTCCTTTTTGAGGGCATTGGTTTTGTTCGAAGGAAAGAAATAGTCTAAGAAGACCATCTTGAAATCTCCCCAAGTGCGGATGGATTCTGCTGGCAGCCTTAACAGCCATGTGTTGGCCTTTCCTTTCAGCGCAAATGGAATCACGCGCAGGCGGTATTCCTCCTCCGTTGTATCGTTGGGCCTCTTCTGAATACTGCAAAACTTACTGAACTGATTGAGGAACTCGTAGGGGCACTCGTTTCTCCGCCCAGAGAAATTGGGTAGAATGCCCAGCACGTTCGTTTTGATGTCGATTGCCTTCTGTCGCTGGGTAGTAACAATAGCCTGGGCAGGCTCGCCATCTAGATGGGCAGTAAGCGAGCCTATCTCCGGGTCATCATCGACCACGTTTGCCATATCTTCAACGCTTTCCTCCTCTGTTTCTAAGACTGACTTTGGTTCCCTCATAACTGTCGAGATCGACTCCTCGTCACTCTCCGAACTCAGGTGAATTGGATCCCCTGTTGTAAGCCCCGATCTGGTTGTAACTGGAAATATTGCTTCCTTGACACGCCAACTGGTCCGGGCGCTTCTCCAACCAGGTGAGTTGTTCCAGTGTCCGAACCTGGAGCTCCTGCTCATAAACTAAAAAAAACAAACAAAAGAGAACATAATAAGTAAACTATTTACACCAAAACATTCGCAAACACACAAATAACACCATCCCTACCCGGCAACTGCGCCATTTGAAGACTTAGAAATGTGCAGTGCAATGTGTGATATCTCTCGATCTAACAGGTCCAGAGGATTCAACTAGTTCACAAAGGCTAGAAAATCATTAAACTATTAGACAAGGGTCGTTGGATGCACTCTATTTCTTCAAAACCTCAACTCACTATACTACAACTAGCATAGGGAAGTAAAGGATCGATCCCACGAGGACGGACGTGTTATGAAACTGCATTTGGGATGTTTTGGGGAAGGGGGTTCGCTGCTGCCACGCAATTTGTGGGTTGAGTACTATAACTACTAGGTCTGAGAGATTTAAAAACTATTTTACTCTACCTACTGGGTCTAAGAAATGAGTACGTACGGAACATGCATGACTTTGAGAAATGAAATATACGAAAGTTCTAAGACAACTAGAGTTAAACTGACTAGAATGACTTTCCTAATTTAGACAAACAAAAGTAAAGCAAATAGTGGGGACCAATCTCCTTAAACGACTAGGGTCTGGAAAGAATGCAGAAAAGTAAAAGACAGGCATAAAGTACTGACAGGGTCTGGGAGAACATGCAGAAAAGTAAAAGACAGGCAGAAAGTACTAACAGGGTCTGGGAGAACATGCAGAAAAACAGAAGTACATGCAGAAAGTACTGACAAAAAGCAGATCTGATTCTAACTACCAACATACCTCATCTTCTTCATGAATCAAACAAGAATAGTAGAAAGAATAGAGCATTTAACACCATAAAAACAGAGCAAACTTCAGATCTAAACTTAAAATGAGAAATTGAAGCCGAAACTAAAAGATCTACGCTACTGGACCTAGAGACTGCAAAAACAGAAAGTAAATAGCCATAATCATGCAAAACATAAACAGCAAACACCAGATCTACGAAACTCCAACTCAAATCCACCACGATTCAACAAATCCAAACATCTCCATACGTAAATCCACAACCTTCAACAACAAACCAACAGATCTCAGCTCCAAACATCCAACAATAAACAAGACCGAAAGCTAAAAGCAAGAAATAAACATCAACTCGGCGAGATCCAACAAAAACCAACATAAACATCCATAATAACGAGAAATGGGTTCGAATCCAGTAGATCAAAGTCAGAAACTAAAGTTACGAAACTTAAAACCAATGGAAAGCAAACTAAACAAAGCAACGTAAATATTGTTTCTTCGCCTTCACGAGGCGGTGTTACACGACAGCAAAATGATGAGAATCACGATGGCGGCCAGAAATCACCCCATCTCCAAGTGCGCAGCAAGTGAAACGAGTATTTGAAGTGTGAAAAACAGGAAGCTAAGAGAGTATGATGTGTTGAAGCTGATAAAGATGATGCCTTCTTCCTTAAGGTTGAGCTCTTTATGTAGGTGAGGTTTTGATCCCTAGGGCATCTTTTTTTTGTGATTTGACGGTTGTGCCCTTGAATAAGATGCTCTAAAGCTTTAAGTCTGAAGCTTTTGACAAGTTCAAGGAGTTTAAGGCTTATGCCGAGACGCATCATGGAAAACGTATCAAAAGCCTGCGATCTGATCGCGGAGGCGAATACCTCAGTGCCGAGTTTTTAGACTACTTATCGGAAGAGGGAATTGAATCCCAACTGACTGCGCCGGGCACACCCCAGCAGAATGGCGTAGCTGAAAGAAGGAATAGGACCTTGTTAAACATGGTCCGATCGATGATGAGTTATGCACGACTGCCTATTTCGTTTTTGGGATATGCCTTGCTTTCCGCGAGCCATATTTTAGACAATTTACCATCAAAATCTGTTCCTGCCACTCCATATGAGTTGTGGAATGGGCACAAGCCCAATCTAGAGCATCTCAAGATATGGGGGTGTCCAGCTCATGTTTTGGAAAAGGATCCAACTAAGCTGGACTCAAGGACAGAGGTATGTTTGTTTATAGGATACCCCAAAGGATCAAAAGCTTATGAATTCTATAGTCTCCGAGACAAGAAAGTCATTGTGAGTACTCACGCGACATTCTAGAGGAAGACTTTGTTATGAATCATAAACCCAGCAGTGAGGTAGCTCTAGAAGAGCTCACTTCAGTCACAAGTTCCATTAACCAAGAACAAGTACCGATTGTACAACCAATTCCCGAACCTTCAACTTCTACACCTAATATTGTAGTGCCGCGCCGCAGTGGGAGGGTCTCTCATGAGCCCGATAGGTACATTGGTTTGGGAGAATCTATGGATCACTCCTCGGATAGCAATGTTCTAGATCCCTAGAATTTTGCAGAGGCGCAGGCGGATGTCGATCATTGCCAATGGGTAAGTGCAATGGATTCGGAACTACAATCAATGATTGACAAAGACGTCTACGATTTATCTGTCCTACCCGAAGGGTGTACTGCCATTGGGAGTAATTGGATATACAAACGTAAACATGGACCCGATGGACGATTTAAAGTCTTTAAGGCAAGACTAGGGGCTAAGGGGTATACCCAAAAGGAAGGTGTCGATTACGACGAGACCTTCTCCCCAGTGGCCATGCTCAAATCGATCCGGATTCTATTGTCTATAGCAGCTTACATGGATTGGGATGTGTGGCAGATGGACGTTAAGACTGCGTTCTTGAACGGTAGTCTTGAGGAGACCATCTACATGGAACAACCCGAGGGTTATGCCGTCAAGGGCAAAGAGCACATGGTTTGGAAGCTTAAGAAGGCCATTTATGGTCTCAAGCAAGCATCTAGATCATGGAATCAGTGTTTCGATCAGACTGTTCACAAGTTTGGATTCGAAAAATGCCCTAACGAGAGCTGCGTGTACAAGAAGATTGAGAAGGGGAATGTGGTGTTCTTAGTTTTATATGTAGATGACATTCTTCTAATTGGAAACAATAAAAAGATGTTGTCATCAGTACGAACGTGGTTGTCAAACCAGTTCGAGATGAAGGATATGGGAGACGCGGGACACATTCTAGGTATCAAGGTCCTACGGGACCGTGGGAAAAGGATGTTGTGCTTATCTCAAGAACCCTACATCGACACTGTACTTAGTCGTTTTAGCATGCAAGATGCCAAGAAAGGTTTCTTACCTTTTAGACATGGCATCCATTTATCTCAAGAGATGTGTCCCAAGACAGCATCTGAGATAGCAGAGATGAGAAGGATACCATACGCTTCGGCAGTTGGTAGTCTCATGTATGCTATGCTTTGTACAAGACCTGATATTTGCTTTGCTGTTGGCATGGTAGCAAGATATCAGTCAAATCTGGGTCAAGGACATTGGACTGCAGTAAAGAACATACTCAAGTACCTTAAACATACTAAGGACTATGTTATAGTTTACAAAGGAGGCGAGCTCTGTCCTTTGGGATATACTGATTCAGACTTTCAAGCTGATCAAGACTCGAGGAAATCTACTTCTGGTTATGTGTTTACCTTAGGAGGTGGAGCCGTAATTTGGAAGAGTGTAAAGCAAAAATGCATTGCAGACTCTACCATGGAAACCGAATATGTGGCCGCTTCGGAGGCTGCAAAGGAGGCTGTATGGCTCAAGAACTTTCTTATGGACTTAGATGTGGTCACGAATCTGCCCAAGAGCATCATCATTTATTGTGACAATTCTGGTGCTGTGGCTAATTCGAAGGAACCAAGAGCTCACAAAGCGAGCAAACACATTCTAAGGAAGTATCATATCATTAGAGATAGAGTGCAGAGAGGAGACATACAAGTGGTCAAGATTGCGTCAGAGAACAACCTGGCAGATCCTTTTACTAAGGCATTGGCGGTCAAACCGTTCGAGCGCCATGTGGAAGGGACGGGAGTTCGAATCGCTCGAGACCTCAACTCGCTTTCAGTATAAGCGGGAGAATTAGACGTAGTGCACATTTTTTTGTATACTCGAAAGCTGTTTTGAGTATAAGTGGGAGATTGTTAGAGTTTGTATACTAGAAATCACCTTTCGAGTGATTGAATACTGTTGAAACTCTTATTTTATTTTCCAAAGGAATAAACAGATTATTTTTGTCAAATGTTGTTATGTTTTACATTTAATGGATGTTTATAACATGTTTAATGTATAAGTAACTTAACAAAGTCTAAGTCTTTGTTTTAGTAGACCGGTTGTGGGCGTCGTTCACTTTAAGGTAACACGGTCAGTTCTAAACAAAGAAAAGAAGAATTTCACAACCTAGATAAGCTTAGACTACCTATTGTGAAAGGTTGCAATGTCAGTCCGATTATTTCTAAGCCTTACTGAAATAAGATGACATTGGTGTGGAATAGCACTGAATGGATCTAACAGCGAGACGGTCTTTATGCTATCTACTGAAAGACGAGGTCTTGTAAATTGTTATTTCTTAATCAATGTACGTTAGCATTGTGCATACGGTATTGATTATGCACTACTTTGACTTACCAAATGGTGCGGGTTTTTCGCAACCCAATAAGCCTGGTATATTGGGTAGTGGTGATTAATATCTAGCAGTGTTAGGATTGCTATTATGTTGAATCGTGCGCGAGGTGAGTCTCGTTTGATAACATCCTCAAGAGAAGCTTGAAATAAGGTTTTATTATTCGGAACCTAGCTAGTTGGAGTTTAATTACTTTATGAATAATAAATAAGATTTTCTTGCTGAGTCCTCTCTGGGAATAAATTAATTAAGTCCATAGCAGATAATAATTAATTAATGGATGTTTCTATCTTAAGCGCAAGAAATAAATATCAAATAATGGAAACCCAAAGTCCTTATAATTTCGGATTTGGATGGGGAGTGCAATATTACTTCTGTAGTGGCTGCTCGTAATATTCCAATTAAAAGCTTATATTAAATTGGGTTTAATTTAATTAGTAAAAAGCTAATTGGAGGAGCCCATATCCAAAGCCTTCCATAGATCCTTGTCTGGGCCCAATATGTGACTTATTATAAATAGGAGAATAAAGGAGACAGAAAACACACTTATTTTTCTTCAAAATTTTCGCCCCCCCTCTCTACATAGACAAGGGGCGATTTTCTCTCCTCCGAGGGAAAGGATTTCCGTCTTAAGTCCTAGTACACTGGTGAGATCAGCCCACCCCGATATCAGTTCACAGTCCGGGAACCAGACATAAGATCCATGGTTTTGTACTAAAGATCTTCACGTGGAGAAGGCGCTAGCTATCTTCGATTCTTTGGAGAATCATCAAGGTATAATGGCTAAACCGTAGAAAAGCATGTTTTAGGTTTCAATTAATTTAAAGCATGTTTTATTTGAGTTATGAGCATGATACATGTGATAATTACGCGAATAGAATTTGTCTAAATAATCTGCTAAATAGATCAGAATTATTATGTAATTGGTTTTATGTGAGCGCTTTCGCTGCCAGTTCCTTCAATTGGTATCAGAGCCAGTCTTTGGGTCTGATTATTTGAATTTAAATTTCGCGAAATTCATGTATGCATGAGTTTTTGTTTTCGAAGCATGTTCTTGTTTTTAGTTGTTATATTTTTATGCATGATGAACTCAAGAACAATCGAAACAAAGAACTCAAATATTTGAGCTAAATTAAAATTCTCAATAAAATACTCCCTCCGTTTTTTAAAAATAGCAACTCTTTCCATTTTAGTCCGATCTTTAAAAATAGTAACTTTCAAACTTTCTATTTTAGGAAATCTTTACACCCTTATACATCAATTTATTTATCACTTATACCACTAGTAAATTGGGCCCTAGAATCCACTAACATTAATTCCATTACTTTTTTCTCTCCCTCTCTCTTACATTACCAATTTTTCTCTCATTCTTTCTTACTTTACCAATTTTTCTCTCCCTCTCTCTTACGTTACCAAATTGTGCATTAAAACCCGTGTCGTTTCATATGTTTCTATTTTGAAAAAACGGAGGGAGTATCAATCATAAAAATCGTCTTAAAGTTAGGGTTAGAGTAACTAATTAGTTCGATGATATATAATGAAATAATATTTTAAATGTCAGTGTTTTCAAAAAAATAATTACTATATCATTTAATTAAATGTGAAATATTTTTTATTCTGTGTATCATTAAGTCAAATTTTATTGCATAAATAACTTCATTTTTCCATAACTCGTTGTTGTTTCTCAATGAATTTCCTACATAATGTAACTAGTATATAACTAGAAATAAAGGGATATAAAAAGTTTTTTTCTATGTAAATAAGGACCAAACTTTAACAATCTATCAAGTACCAGAATTTATTAGGAAATCAACATAAGAAAATGCTGACAGAAATGTGACATATTCATATGTCAGCAAATTTGGGATTACCAAAAATGCCTTCAAGCCATTTGGGCATTTTCGTCCAAAAGGCGGCTAAAAACACAGTATTTGTGATTATATTAAATGTTAGGATCCTCTGATGCTATTTTTTAGTTAGAAATCTGCGGTGCAAAAACCCAAAAAAATTAGGGACTAATGATGCGATTCACTCTAAAATTTAATATCGAATATAACATTGTTCTTGCATAAGCAATGCTAGTTTTATTTATCCGATATATATAGGCCTGTCAAAATGGATACCGGGTAATGGATACCCAATATCCAAACCCGAAAAATCGGGTAATTGGATACCCAAAACTCGAAAAATTGGGTTTTGGATCGGGATCGCGTATTGAGAATTTTGGTTTTTCGGGTATCGAGTGGCCCGATACCCGATCAGGTATACCCGAATTATCTGATTTTTTTAAAAATTAATATATAATGTATTTATTTAATTTTTAACAATTTAAGTAATTAAATATTAAACATGAGTCGACTGTTCCTATTACTAGTCATATTTTAAATAATTAAATATTAATCATTGGTTGACTGTTCCTATAACTAATCATATATTATATAATTAAATATTAGGGTTAATGAGTTACTATTATTGATCTGAGTTACAGAAAAGACACGTCTCCTTTCCCTCTCCTGCTCTCACTCCCGTGCTCTCCCTCCGCCGCCGCCGTCTCCTCTCCCAGCGCCGGCCACAACATCTCTCCCTTATCCTGCTCTCTCGCCTGCGCCGCAGCCCATACTGCCCAGCCACTGCCATCCACCGTCGCCGTCCTCTACCTCCGTCAGCTCGTCCATGTGAGCTAAACTCAAACATACAAAAAGTCAACATTGTCATGCTAAGAGTTGGAGCCAACCAAGTGCCATCTATCAATTTTCTAGAAGCATGAAGTAAGAAGACAATTTCATTTTGAATTTATGTTGTAATAGTCACCGTAAGTTTCTTGAAAAGAGGAACAAAACCTCATCTTTTGTTTTGCTACTTAAGTCGGTCAAGGTGAGGGAACCGACATAGTTAGTCTATAAATATGTATTGCCTATAGACATTTTAGAATGTATTAGAAAAGAGATTAAGCTTTCAATATATATAAGTCCTCCACTACTTTTGTGAATTCTCTCTCCTCGTATTGTAATCTATTAGAAATACCATCTCCTTTTATTTTAACAGTCCAGCCGTGAAGGTAAAACTTTATTTTTGTTATGTTAATGAGTAAGATTATGTTAATGTTGATGACTTGGATTGTTGTCTATTAATCAATAATACATTGTGTTGAGTCAAGGTATTCGGCATACGATCACGAAAATTAGATTACATTAATTGCATCTTAATTTAGATAGTAAAGAGTTGTTGCATATTGGGAACTCTATACTCTGAATATGTACATTAATTGTTAACTAAAAGTAGTTGCTTAAAATTTCAAAGTTGATCAATTTATTCAAGCTTCTGAAATAGTAATTCTTATTATTAATGTTAATGTGTCATATCATTGCCTATTACATTTAATGTAAATACTGAGCATATTATTGATTGTCACTTGGCAGCAATATATATAATTATGCATGGAGAGTTAGAGACATTATTGGAAGATGTACATTTTATGTTTAGTGTCGTTTTGTATACATGTTGTTTAGTTTCATTTTTTATACATATTATTATATCTATTTAAATACTATATTTTAACTTTTTCATACTATACTATAATTGTAGGATGTCTCAAAGACCAAGTAGAAGAGCACCTATCATATCTAAGCCTATGGACACGCAACAAGAGCAATATCAACATGATTCTAAATGACCAAGATTTAGAAGATGTGTCAATATTAAAGGATATGGAAATGGAAGAGAACAATGTAGATGTTGGTGTTGATCAATCACATAAAAAGAAAAAAAAAATTGAGATAAAGAAGGAGACAAGATCTGTTCATTGGAAGGATTATGATAGAGTGAAGGTTATGGCAGGCGATCCTCCTATTGAGGTGGTGAAAGGAAAGTGCAAACGATGTGACGTTCTAACTGCAGCTGACCCGCGCTGGTTTGGAACTAATGGTTTAAAAAACCAAACCTTTGCCTATTTGAAGAAGAAGACACAAGAGGAAGGCCGCAATAAAGGACAAACTATGTCGAAGATGCAAATGGTGGCAATTCATCTTTGACTAGTTGGAAGTTTGACCAAAAGGTGGGTAGACTTTCACTTTGCGAGATGATCATCCTCGACGAGCGACCATTCAGGATGGTGGAGTACCGTGGATTTAAGAAGATTATGTCAAACTAATTGTCCACAACTAGAACTTCCTTCAAGACAAACAATAAGAACTAATTGTGTGAAGTTGTTCTTTGAATTTCAAGAGATATGGCATGGGTAGAGTTTCTATCACCAGTGACTGTTGGACGGGTGCGAATAACTCAAATTACATTTGTGTTACTGCACACTTTTATTGACAAGGAGTGGAGATTGCATAAGAGGATAATCAGTTTTGCCTTGATTAAAAGTCATAAGGGAGCAGACATTGGTGAATTTATAATCACAACGCTGAAGGAGTGGGGATTGACATCTCTCTTGTGTTGCACTATGGACAATGCAATTCCAAATTGATTCGAAGAAGGCATTATGCTTGGATGTCCCCACTCGTTGGAACTCTACTTACTTGATGCTTTAGTCTGCCATACCTTATGAAGATGCATTTCAACTTTACAATAAGATGAGCCAAAAAAAGCACAATGAATTCATTGGATTGCTTGAAAAACATGATTGGATATGCGTGAAGAAAATGATAGAATACTTACTGAAGTTCTACGAGTTGACTGTCCTCATGTCTGGCACCAATATCCAACTTCACACATTTTTTTTGCTGAAATGTTTGATATTTTTGATATCATCTCAACATTGGTGATAAGTGAAGATCATGAAATAAGATAGATGGCCATGAAGATGAGGTAAATACTTAATTTTTTTACCATAGTTTAGCAATACATTACATCTTATTAAATACAATTATTCGATTTCATTTTTTTTTTAAATAATAGGGCAAAGATTGGAAAATATTGGGAGGAGGATATGGAATTACATCCATGGATGAACAGAATTTTATACATTGCTGTCGTGCTTGATCCGAGACAAAAGATGAGTCACGTAGAGACATGCTTTAAGTCAATCTATGGAGATACACGAGGGGAAATCATGGTCAGAGATGTTACATACTCATTGATTGAGATGTTTGACTATTATGTGGCAAGAGAGAGGCTCGGAGACCGCCTCAGCAGCAAAGAGATGGTGACGATGAGGATGAAAATCAAGGGCGATATGTTTTCTAAGGAACATGTAGACTCGTGGTCTTAAGAGGGAAGCGGCAGACCAACAAGTTTAATGAGCTCGTTGTTTATCTTACTGAAAACACTCACATCGAGGAGAACGATGACGTGAACCACTTTGATATCTTGAAGTGGTGGTCAGAGAATTCGTTATCCCGTTCTAATTAAGATGGCAAGGGATATTTTGGCTATTCCTATTTCTAGTGTTGCATCTGAATGTGCATTTAGATTGGGAGGTCGTATTCCAATCCATATAGAAGCTCATTAGCTCCTTGTATGGTCGAGGCTTTAGTTTTTGTTTCAGATTGGTCGAAGAGTATTGACTTGGAAAAGAAATATAATGAAGACATGTTTGAAGAATTAGGCAAAACGGACTTGAAGAGTATCAAAGTAGTAAATTATATTCATTCAATTTATTTATTTATACATTATACATTATACTTATTTGACCTTCTTTTATTGTTTATCCATGTAGTATTATAGCCACCGTTGGAGTTCGAGATGATGGTCCACTTTGCCATAATAAAGATGGTTAGATGGAGAAAGATGGATTTTTTTGTGGACTTTTGATATTATCAATTTTGAATCTTTGATGGTTATTGTAGATGGACGTTATTATTAGATCTTATGAATTGTGATGGTTATTGTCTTATTGAACTTATGAATCATTGAATTGTGATGTTTGTTACAGACGGAAGTTTGAACTTATGAGTTGTGATGGTTATTGATTTATTGTGGATGGATAAAAAAAGTGTTTTTTGTTAATATACGTTATAACATAAGAATTTTTTGTTTCTAAAAGTTTATAGTTGTGTTCTCTTAAATACTATTTCAAGTTTGTATTAGATTATGAATATATGTTTACATTTCTAAAAGTTTGAAGTTCATATTTATTTTTTGAAAAAAGTCAAATTGAAATTGAAATCGGGACTGGATACTCGATCATTCGAGACTAGATACCCGAGTCGGGTAATTGGACACCCGAAATGAAATTCGGATCGAATGTATTTTTGAGAATTCGGGATTGGGTACCCGGAATTTTCAGATCGGGTACCCGATTTGACAGGCTATATATAGGTCCTTAACGCATTTGATGGACGAGTATATTTCCATTCGATACCCCTACAAAATCACAAATCTGGGGGAAAACAATTTAGAAAATCGGAAAAGTTGAAAAAACTGAAGAGGAAATAATGATAAAATTAGATATATAGAGACGAAGAGAATATGAAAATACTAGGGAAGAAGGAAACAACGAAGAAAATGAGGTCTGAAATAACCAAATTACAGATCACACACACCTTCGGCTGTATTATTGAGATTATTATCCGTTGATTTCTTCCAACTTAAAACAGCAGTTCCAAATCCAAATTATTCGAAACAAAGTTAACATGGATACAAACCAAGACGGGTTTAATTCTCCCCTAAATCCAGATTTTGCTAATGCTGATCAGCCCTCCGTTTCCTGTTGTAACTTCTTACTCGATCGCACTGGAGAAGTCGTTATCACTCATACTTCAGATGGATTGTCATGGCGACTGGTTGATTCATTCAATGATGTCAGTAATTTCTCTCTCTTTCTTTTCGCAATTTGACTTTAACTGGAAAGATCTCTGCAATTATTACGATTATGTTTTGCCTCAGTAGTAGATTAATCATAATTCTTCTTATCTGATTGAAGTTTTGATGTTTGCACATATGATTTCTGCGACTACATTCTTCATTTTCAGCTTATGGCTATGTTCATATTAACCGCCTTGTTCGTATGGGATTAGATATTTGTTTTATAGGTTAGTCTTCCATCACGGATATTTCTCTTTCTGCTTGCTGCTAGAAGTAGTATGTAAAGCTGTATCGGATAAGGATAAGGATTTAACAATTAGCTCATCTGTTTCTTATATGGTTAGCTGTGAGTTCAGTGAGGAGGAGTTTAAGTAATTAAGAAATTAGCTTTTTAGTTCAGTTGCAAATTACATTGGGGAGGTTCCGTGATCATGTGCTGCAGTTGGTCATCAAATTTGTTTAGTATTGATAAAATTTAATTTGCATTAAAGACTTAGGAAATGAAGGTCTTGCACTAAGAGACGCATAATTTTTGGTGGCTGCGGACATTTTAACATCAAATGCTTTCCATTATCGTAAAGTAAGTTGATGTCAT
Source organism: Salvia hispanica (assembly GCF_023119035.1). Taxonomy (NCBI): domain Eukaryota; kingdom Viridiplantae; phylum Streptophyta; class Magnoliopsida; order Lamiales; family Lamiaceae; genus Salvia; species Salvia hispanica. Next base: position 4,512,685 of record NC_062966.1, on the reverse strand, counting down.
GAGTAATGAAGAAGCATGTGCATGATATAAGGACATGAGATGGATTAATCAACTGAAACTCCACTTTACAGATACTTGACTGAATCTATAGCATTTCAAGTACATACGGATTGACATCATTTAGTGCTCTGTGACTGTGATATGAAAATGACTTTTAAATTGTTTTCTGTATAGTCTCCCAAATGTTTTCCTATGTATTTGCTCTTTGTATATGGTGAATTGTCCCATGGGGAAGTCAGGCTATGTTAATTGCATGTTACTTTTGTGGGATCAGCATAAGACGTTTTATTTGTATTACAACAGGAAGGGGATAATTTTTCTTGTCTGGGATTCAAACTTGTTTCGAATACAGAAATGGAGGTTAATATCGGTGATGTTTATGCTGTTAACTTCATTGGTTGGGGTTTGGTTCATGAATCTGCTCTTGCCAGCTTGGAAGTATCCCTTTTAGATCATTCTTCTGAGGTGAAACATGTTAGCCACTACTAAGCCTGGTATACATATATATTTTTAATACAGTCTATACACTCATGTATTGTGTTTTATCTTCACTTCAACAGATGTACAGGTTTACTATCTATGTTGTTCACAAATCAAAGACCCAATCATCAGTTTGGACGCCATTAGTTTACACTTTTGGTCATAAAGATTTGGAGATTTGTATGTCTTGGGTAAACCAGATTAATTCTCATCTGCATATGGAAGTTAAGCGACCTAAGAATCTTCTGGTACGTAACAATATTGTTTGCTTACTTTTAATTTTGTTGGTTTAGTTTCTTCTTTAGCACTGTCAATTATTTCTGAAGCTCAAAATGGTAAATCTAGATCAATTATGTCCTTTTCCTTTTTCTCGTAGGCTTAACTCCTTAAGTGATTAGGTTTTGGTTCATCCGAGAAGTGGGAAAGGTCATGGATGCAAAATATGGGAAACAGTGGCTCCCTTATTTTCTCAGGCCAAAGTTAAAACTAAGGTAAGTTTCTAGTTTAGTTATTCTCTTAGTGTCCAAAAATATATGTAATCTGTTGAGTTTTTCATACTCAAAGTACTTCTGATCATGGTTGTTTTTTGCATTAACTTGTTTGGCATGGTAGATATATTGTAAAACGTACAATTATTACCTTGGACCTGATTGTAGGTTCGATCTTATCAATGTTATGTTTTGCAACTTGCAAGGCTTCATTATATGGTTTGTGAACTAGGATTAATCTTTAATAGTCCAATTACAGGTAGTGATTGATTAATCTTCAAGACCGTTGACCTTGGACATCATGTAGTAGCTTTCATAGGCCAAATGTCCAATTTAGTAAAATAGGTCAAATAATGTTCTCATGTTCTCTATTTCTTGTACAGGTAATAGTGACAGAGAGGGCCGGACATGCAAGAGATATGCTATCCTCAATTACAAATAGGGAGCTGAATTTGTACGATGGTGTTGTAGCTGTTGTAAGTAGTTGTATCCTTCCACTTCCACGTATCTATTTTCCGATATTTATGGAATATGGGTTGTTCTGTCAGAAAACATGGATATAAAGTAGAGTTATATGTGCTTCGTGCTGAATTACCGATTCTCGCATCCAAACATGATTATCATGTACTACAATTGAATAGTCATGTTCACTAATTTGTTGTGCTGTATCAACTAAATTGTTTAATTTACTTCAGTAACCATTTAATATATATTGAAAATATAGCAGAAGTGGAAGAAGTTATTAATCAAACATGATTGTTTAGACCTTGTCTTTAAGAATTTCAAAATCAAGTGTGAAAATGAGGATTTTTCTTACAATTTTAAAGCGCTCTCTGATCATTAAAATTGTTCGAACAGGTTGCATGTAAAATTTGGCGATATTGATGTTTCTTTCATGTTTAATAGTTGTTGAAACTTGAAAGAGATGATGCTGAAAAAACATATTGTTATTTTTTTCTTCATCAGGTCAATTTCTGAAGAAAAACCTTGTTTTATACAATATCTGTCTGTATGAGGGATAAATTGACCATTGCAATAAGAATCTCTTTGTTGGATTACTTTCATTACTTTTTATAATCCTAGCATTTGTTTGAATGCTGCCAGGCGTACATAATTTCCATTTTGAGTAATGCAGTAGAAAGAAGGCCATCCTTACTATATTCGATCTTAACTTTTCTCACTTAGCTTTCTGCTGTATGTCGTCAGTGTTTTATTGTTCTGATGGCGTAATTAAATGTATGCTTGCATCGCCAACTTCATTTTCATTCCTTGTTATGAAGTTTCTGTTTCTAGGCGAATAAGGATTGAGGAACGGATCATATTCTTATAAAAGTTTCGCCTCATCAGTAATTTACCTTAGCAAATCTTTCTTCATTCATTCTTTCTCCCTGATCTTCTGCCATGATTTACTTCTGAAGCATTGGAACAATTTTGATCTTGCTTCATTATTTTCACTTGTCTCATCAGTTAGCAACTGATTCTCACCAGTTAACCACTGATGAAGGTTATCTTTGACATATTTTTTTATGAATTACATAGATATAAGATCCTTTTTAATACAACATGGTTGCTTGAGCAATTTATTCAACACTTGTTGGGTTTCCTTATTGACTTTGCACTTTGATATTACATATACATGATGTTGTAAGGATTTTTTATTTCGTAGATTAGTTTCTAGGACTTTTATCTTATTCTCATACACTGCATACTTTTCAAATGGTATTAGGGCGGTGATGGATTTTTCAACGAAATTCTTAATGGTGTTCTCTTGCCAAGGCATAAAGCTCCATATCCACCAACTCCTTCAGATATAACGCCCCCTGCTGAGAGTGAATGCAATGTTACAAATCATATTGTTAACAGAACGCGCTCAGAGCACTGTGATCATAATGAAGATGGATCTCCTCTTCTGAGGGGTTCTGAGAACATTGGGCTTGAATCCCCTAATTTTGGTATGTGATCATGTCCAGTGAAATAACTTTTTTCAATATACACATGCTATGAGTTTGTGTCTGGATTTAGAGACCTGGGAAAGTTTTGGTAAAAGCCATTAAAAGATACTTGAAGTTATCTATTTCCTCCACTGATTTATAGCTGTTGTATTTTTATCTACGATGTTCCTCTGTTAATTCTTCTCTTTTCATTTATGCAGGAAAAGATTCAGAGTCTCCGTTTCCAAATGAAATGTTCAGATTTGGGCTTATCCCTGCTGGATCTACTGATGCCATTGCTATTTGGTATATTCAGTTTTATATTCTGTCACATGATTCCTTTTGTCTGAGGCACATGGAAGTTGGTTTTATTGTCTCTCAAAAGAAACCTGTGCTTGAGCTCTTTATAACTAATTTTATGTTTTCTTAAAATTAGTTCCTACATACATTTTTTTAAGATGCCACAAATAAGATCTATATCACCCAGCCCTATTCATCTGTAATGATAACTGAAATGCTTTTACAATATAAGCTTATTGTTGTTTGGACTTTTAGTTTAAAGACAGAGAACCATTATATTTTTTAATGTGATTATGGCTTTGTATAACCGTGTATTTGATTCTCAAGCAAGCATTTGCATTTTTTAGAATTAATTCAGACTGTAAATAGTTATGGTATTAGCCATAAGAAAGAAATCGATCGTGGGTCTATATGAGTGCTATTGATTTTCGTTAAGTAAGTTAAATTCTTTATTAATTTGTAACTGGTGACCAGAGTTCTATTCAAATCTAAAATGCTTAATTTGTAACTGGTGACCAGAGTTTTATCTTGGGAAATTTTTTTTCTAAAACTTAGATGGTAATACAAGTTATCTCAGGGATAGCAGGCATGGTGGCATTTCATGGTCTCTGAATCTATATGCTCTACCAGCTTGCAGCAGAGACATAACAATAAAAATATAAGCTAAAATATATGTGTTATGCGTCCTTGATGCCAATAATAGTAAACAAACGTTAAAGCAAATCATATCAAGTACCATTTAAATTGGTGTGGGCTCCTTCATCTCAATATATCTTCTGTTCTTGCCTTTTATATTATGAAGAGAGGCTAGTTATATTTTGAGCCCTTGGCCTTCTTACAAAAGCTCTGTCTTGATTTTTAGAACCTATTTTACTTTAGATATATTGAAGTGACATGTATACTGTTATAATACCACTTTGAAGAAGAAATTCAAACCTAGTCATAAAATGTGATGAGAAAATATCGTTAGTGACATTATGGTTTAAAAGTGATTGGAAAAATGTCCCGATTATTCTTCTGTTACGAGATTGTTACCTTTCTTCTTTGTATTCTCTTTACATAAAAATTGTGCTCGAATTGTCTTTTAATTTTTTTCTTGTACTTATCTTCATAGCATCTTTTCTTTAACACTGGAGATTCATTTTAGTCGATCCATTAGGGCAGAAATTGCTTTCAATCATCTGGATAGAACTTTTGATGTTTGATTTTCTTCTTGCAGTACCACTGGGGCTCGAGACGCTGTAACATCAGCATTGCACATCATCCTCGGGAAAAAGGTGAACCTTGATATAGCTCAAGTTGTAAGACGGAAGGAAACTAATTCAGCAAATGAAGAACCATGTGTACGCTATGCTGCTTCTTTTGCTGGGTATTCTTTTGTCTATAATCAATAATTTCATTATATAATGCTCCTTCTCTCCCACTTTAGCAGTACCATTGAGTTTTGTGCAAGTTTAAAGAAATGTAAAGAAAAAGTTGGTGAAAAAAGAGAGTGGAATGTGGATCCCATTTTTATATACTATTAGTTCTATAAAATAATGTTAGTGGAATGTGGGGCCATTACTTTATGGAAGATTCTAATTGTGACTCTTAATGGGGGGACAGACTAAACTGACTGGGACTGCTAAAGTGGGACGGAGAGAGTACTTATTAGTTGGGTTTGACAACCTTCTCATAAATTTTGATGTGTCTGCATTACAATAATCAGATATAGACTTTTGAACCCTGTATAAGAGAGACAAATATATCTTCTCTTATATTTAAAACTCAGCTCATATGTTTTCCAAGATGCTAATAAACAGCAGTGTGCTACTGAAACTGTAAGGTTGGATTTGGATTTAGATATTTGATATTCCAATAGTTTGAAAATCCCTTCTTGGTATATAGTGTGGATGTGTAAAGATATTAAAACCCACTGGTTTCAAGTTTGTCGAAAACAAAGTTTGATGGAGAATTTTGAAAATTATTTTTACTTATTGTTAATCACTAAATTAAAATTAAGAAGTAAAATCTCATGTGCTTAAAATCCAAATTTTTGATTGAAATTATAGTATAAAATACACCTTGAGCGAAGTGGTAGAGTTTGTGTGACTGTGTTGGTGTGATTATGTGCATGAGTTTTTGACTGTATGTGAGAGAAGAGAACAGAAGGATGAGATTCAAACAACTAGATTTTAGAAATCCATAAAAGATAAAGCAAACTTAATGATCAAAATTCATTGATTTGTTTGTTTCCAATCAAGTTGAGTGGATATATCTTTCGATTTAAAATCACTTTTCAAAATCCACCATTGAATCTTTCAATCCGAATACAACATAAAGGTTGGTGCCCCAGTTCCATGAGGTAATATATGATAGTTTTTCCAGTTCATGAAAAAAATGTATTCAATGGTCATAATACCCTGGGCATACCTTTTAAGATGAGAAGAAGTTTGTCACATGTTTTATTGCTTAAATCTGATGATCAGTCTCGACAATGATTAGGTATGGCTTTTATGGAGATGTCATTACTGAGAGTGAGAAGTATCGCTGGATGGGACCTAAGCGATATGACTATGCCGGGACAAAGGTTTTCCTTCAACACAAGTATGGAATTAGTTACTCATTATTCGATTGATAAACAGAAGCTGTAGATCTTGACATATGTACAGATTCTGCATTATTTACTTCAGTTTTCTGCTTAAAATATGGCTGTATTTAGTACAATTTGGAATCTCTTTGAAATTGATGCATGGTAGACATGTTGATGGTAGTAATGACAATATTAGTCGACCATCAATTGAGAAAAGTAGTATAACCCTAGGTAAAGAGAGCAGTGGGTGCATCTTGTCACTTTTTTCAATGTGTACGAGGTAGCTGATGCCGCCATCATGCTGCTGTAAAAAGTGCAAAATTGATAATGAACCATTTGTGTGATAGGTGACAATGTTAAAGACATGATTGACTTCACAAGAATATGCTGGATCAAATGATGAATTCTGGTAGCCAATTAAGTGGAAATAAATAGAACTCATGACGCTTTCCCTAGGAGGCTGATCTAAGGGAAAAATTTAAACCACGAAAATAGATATTGAGGAGAAATATTCTTTTTGATGCTTTTATGATCATCAGATGATTCTTTAATGTCAGACTGTTGATCTATTGCTCTTATGATATTTACTGTGTTTTTATATGTACCGTTTGTTCTTTTACTGTATTTCTGAAGGTCATATGAGGCAGAAGTTAGTTATCTAGAAGTCGAAACGAAAGAAGCTAGCCCGAGTCCTGAAGCAGATCCTGAAGTCCATAGCAGGAGGTTTTGGTGTCTTCCCAAAAAGCCTGATCGAATGACTTGTCGTGTTAACTGTGCCATATGCAATTCAAAATACAATCCGACAAATACTGGTTCCCTCAGCCTACCCCAGGACTTTAAAGGAATGAAATGGTCAAGTTCCAAAGGCCGTTATCTGAGTGTTGGTGCTGCTGTGATATCTTGCCGGAATGAAAAGGCTCCTGATGGCTTAGTAGCTGATGCTCATCTTTCTGATGGATTCCTGCATCTGATATTGATAAAAGAATGCCCCCACCCTTATTATTTGTGGTAATTTCTTAACCCAGCCTCTCTCAGAAACGTACACATTGCATGCGTGCATGCACACGCTGCATGTTAGCCTGACCAAAATGTTTCAACTTCATCTTGTGTGGTTGTTTGTGAAAAACCCAAGTGGAGTGAAACAGAGTTAACCTGTTGTAAGTTTATATCACGTCACCTTTCAAGGTGAAGGTGCATAGAGTTTGTTGTCAAATTAAAGAAATTGTTTCCTGGCAGAATAATAACATCCAGTCTCGAGGTCCTTTCTACTGATAGGTACATGCTCAACAACAACACATGCTTCATGGCAATATGACAGCTCAAACTTAGATAGCACTATGTCATCGATCTTGTCAAACTAGGGTTATGCCGGAGCTTGTTGGAAACCTTCACATACTACTGGAACCGGCTTAAGTATAATTCACACCTAAAACAGTTAGGACAAAGAGTACATAACTTGGCCACAATTCTTAACCTGCATCCTGAACTAAAACCATGTACAGTTCAGCATCGTTTTCGTACCATTGGGCTCCATTAATTTGCTTTCACGGGTTTCTTTCTAGAAGCATCCCACTTGACACACCCGTATGCTTGTCTTCAAGAAGAGAAAATCTATTTAATTCACTTCCGGACTTGATTTTATTCATGATTTCCGTTGTGGCAATTGGATTATGAATTTCAACGATATATGGTTTTAAATGCAGGCATCTTATTCAGCTTGCTAGGAAAGGTGGGGAACCCCTCGGCTATAAATTTGTCGAACACCATAAAGTATGTTTCTTCGTCTTGCTTGTGTAGTTATTTTCGTGTGTAGTGTCTCGCTGACTTTTCTCCATGCCCGTGGCCAGACTCCAGCTTTCACATTCAAATCTTTGGGGAAGGAGGGAGTCTGGAATGTGGATGGAGAGCTTTTTCTTGCACAACAGCTATCTGTTCAAGTATTTCGAGGCCTCGTTAGCTTGTTTGCAACTGGTCCCCAGGAATAAAATACCACATATCTGCAGCTTGTGATATTTTTCTAACATCGTAGAACAATGCGAAACAGTCGTACTATTATCTTATCTGGAAATAGGTCCGAGGGACAGATTCGCTCATTCAAGAGATCGGCGAGCACACTATCAGAACTGAAAACTTGATGCAGGGGCTGGCACCATTCTTCAAGGACACCCTGTAAGTACTCAACATATGTAACTAAGATGAAAATATTTAAGTAATGGATTCATGTAAATGCTACTCCTGCTGAAATGCAGTGTTTGCTGTCGATTTTTACCTTTGTATGATGATCTCTATTTGTTAAGTACAAATATAAATTGATGTTTCTCCTATGATCATGAAATAATCCGATAGTTAATCTGATATGGATCCATGTAGATTGAGATCCATTAACTCAAGATTTATACCCTTTGAGGATGTTTGATCTTGCAATTAAACACAAAAACACAAAGCAACAAAAAGGATATGGTGGATCTAACCTTCAAAAACTAGACCCAAAATGATTTGATGGGAGATGAGAAAGGAAGAAGTGTGAATTTGATATTAGCTAAATCCATTGATGGAGAAAATACTCTTAGCAATCTTCCACATACATGATTTAACTAATGGCTTCGCTAACTCTTGATGCATACTTATACTTGATCGTACTTGATTGAATCAATTGATGATCAAGCAACCCAGAAAACTAGGAAATGGATAAAAACTCTTTCAAGAATGAAAACAAGGCTCACAAGATTCTAATGCAAAATTCAACCAAGTAGAAAAATGAGAAAATGTGCTATTTATAGCTTAAGCCCAATTTCCAAGCAAAGGCCCACAAAATCTAGCCTCTGCGTGATCACCCGGTCAGGTGGTCTGGCCGCCCAAGAGTCACCCGTCCGGGTGGGATCTACTATCTCAGCTGTGCCTTCGGGTGGCCACCCGTCTGGGTGGGTGGGTCTTTTTCCGCGCTGCGCGGCTTTTGTAAAACGGCTATAACTCCCTCCACCGGACTCCGATTGAGGCGTGTAAGATACTCACGTGATGATCTTTCGAAGACGAAGACATTGGTGGAATTATCAGAGCATTTGGACATCATCTTGATAGGAAAAATACTGATTGCAGTTGCAAACTTTGATGCACGACTTCCATAATCATATCATAATCCAAATTTGTACATTTAAGTGATCTATTGTTTCAACGCAAGTCTACTCGTCAATCCTCAATTACAGGCATATGGTGCCTCATTTAGCGAAGCGGATCACCTATGCCCTTTCCTAAAACATTTCCTAAAACACACTCACAGTAAAATGGACTCACCATCAATTACTAAAATTGCTGATGTTTATAAGACAATTTTATTTTGTTGTGAGTGTGTTTTTGGAAATGTTTTAGGAAAGGGCAAAGGAGATCCGCTCTGCTCGTTTAGCTATGGCTTTTCTTGGATTGGGTATTATAATTTCAATCACGACATTTTGTAGTATATTTCAAATTTTAATGATATAAAATAACTTCGCTTTGCTTGTGGTGTGTAGAATAACATGTAATTATTGTTTGTGAGAGTAATTACAAGGAGATGTTACAAGATCAACGGAGGTAGTGTAGAGTTACTAATAAATATATTTATGATCCTTATTGTCGTACTAATCTTTCATTTCAACTAAGGTGACACATTTTTCTTTTTATTTCGTGTATGTTTCTGTTTTTGAAAACTTTCTCTCCCATTAATATACCCAACCTATTTTTTCTCTCTTCAATCAGATTCGATCTCACATCTCTATGGTTCCTCTTCCCTCTTTGTGTCTTTGCTCTTGTTATTCAGGAAGAGAGGCAGTGACACATTGATGGGTAAGCTTCTCTTCTCCTATATCTGCTCCTGCTCATATTCCTGTTCCTATTGAGCAGCCGTTTGCTAACGTTGTTGCTTCTCATGGACGAGGCATGAATAAATTCCACTGTTCTCATTGTGGTAAAATTAATAATCCTGTGGAATTTTGTTTTCCTACATGGTTTTCCTCCGGGTTTTGGCAAAGGCAGAGGGAAGGCACCTCAATCTGCTGCCCTTATTCTGGAAATGCAGCATAGATCTGTTAATTTGGTGGAGGAGACAATATCTGCTACTCCTTTGCCCTTGTCTTCATCTACTGCTGTGAATCTACCTAGTAGTATCAACATTTATCAGTCTTTTGTAGAGCCAGCACCTCCATAACTCCACTTCTTTGGCTAGGGACTCTACCTCTGACAGTCACTCCCAACCATTAAACAATTTTTCTGGTATAGTTTTCTTCTCACCTTGCATAAATTCCTTTTCATCTTCATGCTCTAGATCTTCTACTTGGATTTTAGACATGTGTGCTTTGATCAATATCTCTTTTCCTCTGCCTCTCCAATAGCTAATGCATCTGTCAACCTCCCAAATGGCCATATTGCTCCTGTTACTCACCTAGTTACAGTCCAGCTCACTTCTCTCATAACACTCTCTTTTGTTCTTCATGTGCCATCCTTCTCATTTAACCTAATATCTGTTAGTGCTCTCACTCAACACACTTCTTGCACAGTCATATTTACTCACAATAACTTCCAAATTCAGGAAGCTATACGGGGGACTGTGATTAGGAGGGGTAACCGTGTTGGCAACTTATACATCTTTGAGTTCTCAGATTCACCAAGTAATGCAGTATGCAGTTTTCCCTCTACTTCTCACAATAATGTATTTGCCGTTTCTCATGCTATTTCTGTTAACTCAGTTGTAAGTCTTGATGTTTGGCACCAACGTTTGGGCCATTCTTCTCTAAATAAACTCAAAGTTTTTGTCTCAATTATTATCTCCTACAAACACCCAGCTCACAAATTGCCAGATATGTCCTTTAGCAAAACAGAAAAAGCTTTCTTCTCCAGTTTCAGAATCCAAGTCATTTGCTACACACACAATGGATTCAGATATTTCCTAACCATTGTGGATGATTTCTCACGTTTTGTATGGACTTTTCTCCTCACAGAAAAATCAGAGATCCATACAGTCATGACACAGTTTTTCTCAACTGTTCACACTCAATTGTCTAAGAAAATCAAGGTCATACGAAGTGATAATGCCCCAGAGTTTAATCTCACCTCTTTACTCTCATCTTATGGGACTATCACTCAACATTCTTGTGTAGAAACACCACAACATAATGCAAGAGTGGAGAGAAAACACCAACATCTTCTCAATGTAGCAAGAAGCCTTATGTTCCAATCACATTTTTCAGTTGAATTTCGGGGGGAAGGTGTGCTCACTACTTCTTTCCTCATAAATAGAACTCCATCATCTGTGCTTCCAGACAATTTGACTCCATTCCAAGCTCTTTTTGGTAAAATTCCTACTTACTCCAATCTGAAAGTGTTTGGTTGACTTTGCTTTGCTTCCACATTGGATAAGAGCAAGCACAAGTTCACTCCAAGAGCTAAAAAATGCTTATTTCTTGGTTATCCTCCTGGTTATAAAGGGAACAAAGTCATGAACCTGGACACGCATGAGATTTTTATCAGTAGAAATGTGACCTTTCATGAGTCAGAATTTCCTCTTGCACACCAGTCACCTTCTCACTTTCCTACTGATATATTTCTCATCGTCCTGATACATCTTTCTCTCATATCATTCCTCAAAATACTTCCCATACTCCAGATTCTACCTCTACTTCATATCAGTTAAAATCTGGAAGAACTATAAACACTCCTACACACCTTTCTGATTACATTTGTACTTCAGTAACTTCCACCTCCAAATACCCAATCTCTTGACTATTTTTCTTAAGCCAAGCTATCACAACCTTATCTCAGATTCATCATTCTTCTTTCCATTCTTACTGAACCATCCACCTATAAGCAAGCATCACAACATCCAGAGTGGTGTTGACTATGCAAGATGAACTTCTGGCTCTGATAAGGACTGATACATGGTTGATCACTTTCCTACCTCTTGGAAAGATTCCTATTGTAAATGGGTTTACAAGATAAAGTTCAAGGCCGATGCTACTGTAGAAAGGTATTTACAAGATAAAGTTCAAGGCCGATGCTACTGTAGAAAGGTATAAAACTCGTTTGATGGCTAAGGGCTTCACTCAACAGGGGTTGATTTTCATGATACCTTCTCACCTGTTGCAAAATTCACCACAGTGAAGTTAATATTAGCATTGGCAGCAATACAAGGTTGGAAATTAGCTCATCTTGACATCAACAATGCCTTTTTGTATGGTGATCTAGAGGAGGAGATATACATGACTCCACCTCCTGGTTTGGTAAAATCCACCAGTTGGATCTGGTCAGCTGGTTCGAAAACTCAAGAAGTCTTTATATGACCTTAAGCAGGCTTCAAGAAAGTGGTATCTAAAATTCTATCAAGTTCTGGCTGGTTTTGGTCTGATTCAATCTGCTTCTGATCATTCCTATTTTTACAAATATTCAACAGATGGGAAGTCTTTGGAGTAGTTATCTATGTTGATGACATTTTGGTTTCTAGTAGTGAGAATGATCTGAATACTTCAAGACATTTCTACAAGCTCACTTCAAATTCAAAGATATGGATTCTACCAAGTCTCTACATCAAGATGCAGGGGATCCACTTCCAGACCCCACTCCTTATAGAAGATTGATAGGCCGCCTTGTGTATCTTTGTATCACACGGCCTGATATCACTTTTGCTGTAAACAAGCTTAGCCAATTTCTATCAAAACCATGCTCGGATCACAGGCTTGCTGATGAGAGAGTTCTAAGATATCTGAAAGGTACTTTGAGCATTTTTTCTGATGCGGTCGATACAAGAAGATTAATCTATGGTTTTTGCTTATTCCTTGGCTCTTCTCTGATTTCTTGGCGTTCGAAGAAGCAACATACAGTCTCCAGATCTTGCTTGTTGTGAAGTGGTGTGGATTGTTGCCTTACTCAAGGGACTTTGGATTGGAGGTGACCAGTTCCTCTATATTGTGATAGTCAGGCGGCGGTTCATATTAGTTCCAACCTTGTTTTCCATGAACGTACTAAGCATATAGAGGTTGATTGTCATACAGTTCGAGACAAGATACTTGAGGGTGTGATCAGAACAGTCCATGTTAGCAACACTCTACAGCTTGCTGATATCTTCACTAAGCCCTTGGCTGCTAAAATTTTGCTGTCCAAGATGGACTTCACAATTGTTTATAGTCCATATTGAGGGGGCCTATTAGAATAAGGCATAAAATATAATCAGTCATGAAATGCTATACTTGCCGATACTTGAGCTAAATTAGTTTTGAGGTTTTTATTGTATCACCATTATAAGGTGATGGCTTTTCTGTATTGATTTCATTAGGGAATGACATTCTTTTCCTCCCGCATTTTATCTCCTCTCTTTCTATCGATCTCCATCTTCATGGGTCTTAATTCATAGTCCTATTAGAAGGGAGTAATATGGAAACCTCACAATTCAGGGATCTCTTGGCATATACCGTTCACTTCAAATCACAAATAATTAGAATAAGAGCCATCGATAGTTAATCTAGAGCTTTCTCTGAAAACAAGGACAAAAAAAATCTGCTAAGATAACAAATTGATGATCGAAAGCTTTCTCTAAATTAGGTTTGTTTTGATGCATTATTTTGATATTTATGTAATTAATATTATATGGTTAAATTGGCACTACGAATAATGATTAACCACTATATATATGTGTAGTATGGAAGTAACAATGAAAACGAAGAACAATAATGAGGATAAATACAATTGCTTTGGGAGTCTTTTAATCAAACTTGATGATGGAATTGAAAGACTTTTTAATCAAACTTGATGACGGAATTTAAAGACTTAGTTAAGAAAGAGATGATAATTTTAATAATTCCTAATGCTGAAAACATTTTGTTTTCTGTAAGTATCGTGCATTGGTCGGATTTGCTATTGATGATCAATATATATTAATGAGTTTATGCATTGATTTTTCGATATTATTGGATATTAAAGTCCCTTCTTAAAATTTTTTTAGACAAATAAATTTTACAGCTGTATTTTGTCATCTATCAAAAAGTGATTTCATTATAAAACAAGCATATCCTAAAGGACCCCGTATAAAACATATACGACGTCGCTCTCCCCAACGGCATACGTTGGGAATGCTCTTTTTGCAAATAAGAATGAAAATATCTCATTTAGGGACTATATGTAAGTTTTATGTCTCACATATGTGACATGTGATAGAATCCTAAATAGAATTGGATATTTAATATAATACATTAACTTGGTATACGACACATTTTTTCCTAATTAATTATTGTTATTAGGACGTTTCCTAATCATATGATTAATTAGTCAATTAATGGTAATTCACAATATGATTCCTATGACTAACAAGGAAATTGAGGTTATATATAACTATATATGGCCGATTGTTAGTTGACTAATATATAGTCACTGATTTGGGAATAATATATTTCCTATCATATATTAAGGAAAGGAATATATAAGTAAGGAATAATGTTTGTGATTTACGTGAGACTTGAGAATCAAGTTTATGATTATAAATAAATTATTTTGGGCCTCTTTGATGGAAAGGGCTTTTAGGGTTTGATAATTAGGGTTTGTCCTCTCTCTGCCTATAAATACAAGTGTGGTGATCCCATCAAATCACACACATAAAGAGAACACATAAACGAAGGAAAGAGAGAGAAACAAATCCTTGGAGTTGGAATTGCGTCACTACGCCGAAAAGAGTTCAAGGAAATCGTCTCCTCCTTCCTCAATCGCTTCCGCTATGGATCATTAAGGTAAGTTTTCGATCCATTATGTTTATGGTTAATACGTGAAATACATGATGTTCGAAGATCTTGCTTTATTTATATTCAATTATGTATTCTTGAATATATGATGATAAATAATGTCCAACATGTGGTATCAGAGCATTGTTGAGAACTCATGTATTTTCGTATAATTGAAACCATATTATTGATAAATTAATTGAATCTGTTGTTTGTTTAATATGGTCAGCGCATTGTGAATTCAAATTTATTGAATTCAATTAGTGTATCCCGTAACTGTGGATTGAATGAATTCGTATGACTAAATGAACGATTATGTATTGACTGACTCTATTTATGAAAAAATTGTTTCTGAATCCACCGAAACAGTGGACGAAAGAATTGGTAATTCAGTTTATTTAATTTGTTTGCATAATAAGATTGTGAATTGTAATGGTTAATTGCTTTATCATTTAAAGGTTGCTTATTTTTTATGATTATACTTGAAATATATTGTTTCCAAATTATTCTATTTATGTGTATGGAATTGATTTGGGTATATTGATTATATATATAATGAACGTAAATTAAGTTATATGCATTGATGAATTGAGATTTCAATTAAATGTTTTATGATTATGAATCTACCGAGACGGTGGAATGAATGATTACATAATTCAATTCTCGTTTTAACATGTATTTTGATTATATTATGTTTATTTTGCAATCACCAAAGTGAGGCAAAATAAGGAGAGTCTATAATCAAACTCAGATTAAAATTTGTTTAGCAATTAATTTCTATATGTTCTTGATTATATTATGTTTATTTTACAGTCACCAAAGTGAGGTAAAATAATAGTTTATAATCAAATTAAGTGAAAATCTGCTTAAGCAATTAATCGCTATACATTCTTGATTATATTATGTTTATTTTGCAATCACCAAAGTGAGGTAAAATGAGAAGAGTTTATAATCAAGTTAATATGAAAATCTATGTATGCAATTAATCATCATGCTTGTTGTGGCTATTCATTATCTAAATAGTTTGTTTGTTATAAGGTCTAGATTCCCAAAGGAAATAGTCTTTGCGACATAATAAACACTAATGGAGTTAATAATATAAATTGGTGTCGATTACCCAAAGGTAACGCCAATTTATTATTACTCAATTATTGAACTAAGATATGTATATTAAAAGCATGATTTTTATTATTGTATGAAGACTACCCAAAGGAGTTTTCATAATTGCCTCATGATATGGGTTTTCAAATTAATGTTCGTGTTATTATTCAAAGCTTCTATATGTGAGCATTCATTTCTTAATTACTCATATAATGTAAAAACATATATTTTTTGCTACTAATATGTTTACCTCAAACGTTCCCCAACTTAATGGAACCAACTTCTTTGCATGGAAAGAGAAACTTAAGTTCACTCTTGAAATAATGGACTTAGACCTAACACTGTTGAATGATAAGCCAATTATTTTATGATCAAAGTAGTTGGCTGATTACCCATAATGCTAGGGAAAAATCTAACAGAACTAAGTTTACAGTTCATTAGAATGTTCGTTGCAGATAAAACCTCTCAACGACTGACATTGCAAAAGAACGTTTGTAGAATGTTGAGGATCGCTTCACAACTGCATATAACTCTCTTGCAGAAAAACTTATAAAGGATCTCATAAGCATGCAATATGATGACTATGTACGAGCATGTGATGAACATAAATAACATCTCTTCTAAGCTGAAAA
>NC_062966.1:4458335-4496349 GCF_023119035.1 Salvia hispanica | reverse complement strand
ATTGAGGTAATGATTATACCCTAGTGCTTGAGAAAGACTAGTAACTATATTCTAGTTTACCAATCATTCATGCAATGTCCTTGGGGTTACACTGTCTTAGTTTTATGACTAATCAGTGATCGAGTAAGTCATCCTCTGAATATGTGTTTACCTTAGGAATATCTTCCTAATAGCTTTAATCGTAAGTTTGAGTACGCCTACGAGTATTATTTTTTTGATTACTCTAGTAAAGGCTAACTCAAGGGACACACGAGTTTATTAAGCTAAGCAATCACATATGGGGATGAAATTAATTAAAGATAAAGTACGCAACAAAGACATTATGGTGAAAAATATATAATCAGAGAACAACCAAGCAGATTCTTCTTTCACCTTGTGAAATGAATGGTAGTTCGATATATCTAGCATCAATACCTGCTTTGTGTATAAGTGGGAGAGTTTTTGGCAGTGGGTATACTCGAAAGCATGTTTTGAGTATAAGTGGGAGATTGTTAGGTTTGGTATACTGAAAAGCATGTTTCGAGCAAGTTTCGCGCGAATAGAATCTTGCTTGTATACGTGAAACTCTACAATCCACTTTTAACCCGATTCAGTATTATTCGAGCAATCTCGCACGAATAGAATCACTATTATTATTACATTGTGTTTGCTTGTGCATTTATAAGATGTTTTACAAACATTTAAATGCATAAGTAAACAAAGTCTAAGTCTTTTGCTTAGTAGACCGGTTGTGGGCGTCGTCCACTTTAAGGTAACACGGTCGGATCTATGCAATGCTTTGCAAAAGAAAAAGAAGAATTTCACAACCTAGATAGACTTTGGCTACCTATCGTGAAAGGTTGCAATGTCAGTCCGTATATTTCTAAGCCCTACTGAAATAAGATGACATTGGTGTGGTATAGCACTGAACGGATCTAACAGCAAGACGTGTCTTTATGCTATCTACTGAAAGCCTAGGTCTTGATAATTATTCTATTTCTTAATCTACATATGTTATCATTGAGCATACGGTATTGATTATGCACTACTTTGACTTATCAAATGGTGCGGGTTTTTTTCGCAACCCAATAATCCCGATATATTGGGTAGTGGTGATTAATATCTAGCGGTGCTAGGATTGCTATTATGTTGAAACGTGCGCGAGGTGAGTCTCGTTTGATAATGTCCTCAAGAGGAGCTCGAACAAGGTTTTATTATTAGGAAAACTGGCCAGTTGGAGTTTTATTACTCTATGAATAATAAATAAATGTTTCTTGCTAAGTCCACTCTTGGAATTAATAAGATGTTAATTAATTAAGTCCATAGCAGACATTAATTAATTAATGGACATTTATATCTTAAGCACGGGAAATAAATAATAAATAATGGAAACCCGGATTACTTGTAATTTCGGATTTGGATGGGGAGAGTTCAATATTACTTCGTAGTGGCTGCTCGTAATATTCCAATATAAGCTTGTATTAAATTGTGGGTTCAATTTAATAATAAAAAGCTAATTGGGCAAAACCCATATCCAAAACCTTCCATAGATCTCTGTCTGGGCCCAAAAGGAACTTAATATAAATAGGAGAATAAAGGAGACAGAATAATCACAATTTTTATTCTCAAAATTTTCAAAAATTTCGAACTCTCCAGTTGTGGAGGATTTCGAATTCTTCACCTTTTCCCAAAAGGATTTCTTCCGTCTTCTTTATTTAAGTCCTAGTATTTTTATAAGATCAGCCCACCCTGATATCGAGATACAGTTCGAGAACCAGAGAGAAGATCCGTGGTCTAGTATTGAAGATCATCATGTGGAGAAGGCTTAAGCAATCGTCGATTCTTTAGAGAATCAAATCGGTAACTCTAAACCGTAGAAATCATGTTTAGGAATTATTTTCTATGAGCATGAATTATTTGCGTTCTAGCATGCAATTATCTGTTTAACATGTGAATTGATTAATCGCATAATCGGTCAAATAGATCCTACGTCTGATTTATTTGTGTTGTACAAGTCTTCCGTTGTGCAAGGGGCACCAAACCCCATCAAAACACACACAACATAAGAGTGAAACCCTAGCCTCCACACATCTAATTTTCGCCCCCTCTCTCTATAGGGAATTCGAAAATTGCACCTTGTGTGTTCTCGGCATTCTTGTCTTCTCCTTCGAGAAGATATTCCTCCCACAAGGAATTTAGATCTAGAGTTGGGTCATAGGTTAGAAGATCCTTGGTCTTGCAATTACATTGAAGAATCAAGATCTATACGTGGAGAAGTAGCGAGCCACTTTGATTCTTTGGAGAATCATAATTGTAAGTATTCAACGTCATAATTTAATTCTAAATTATGTGACTAATTGCGCAATAATCACCTAAATAGATTCTTTTGTGGATTTATTTAATCTTGCAATTTCCGCTGCAATTATCCCCAACAATTGGTATCAGAGCCATGCTTTTAGGCTCTGATTATGTGGGTTTAATCTTGTTTTTTCAAAATTACATGGATCAATGAAGAATATTTTAGATCTATAAGTGAATACTCTAGATCGGCTAATGAACATTGTAGATCTATGAATTTTATTCAAGATTGATGAAGAATGTCTTGATCTACAATAGAGTACTCCAAGATCTATAGAATATATTCTAGATCTATTTTATATAATTGTTAAATGGAATATTCTAGATCTATAAGAATATTCTTAAGAATATTGTAGATCTAGGATAGTTTATTCTTGATCTATGTTTATTGTGTTCTACTTGTGTAGATCTACATGTTTGAAAAATATGATGGATGATTGTTTTCATGCTTGAAATATTGCATGATTGTTGAATCTTGTTGTTCTTCGTTTTATTGTAAACCCACGGGGGTTGACCGTGGTAGATTAGGATTTGTTTTTCCCTTGTATATTTCTTTTGTAAACAAATGTAATAGTTAGAATACAAAGAAATGAAATACAATGGATCAAACAAGACGAAGAACGAGACCGGCGAGAGAGACCTAGGCGGCGGCTGCTTTGTGAAGCAGCGGTTGTGGCGCTGCGGTGGCGGCTCCAGGCAGGCGGTCGCCAGTGCACGGACGTCGGCGGGCAGCAGCTAGGCGGGCGGCGGCTGTGCAGGCAACTTTGGCGGCGGCTGGAACCATCTTTCAGTGCTATGTAGCGGCCCACCTCGAAAATTCACGCCTGGAAATGAATCTCGCCCGGCGACCGCCGGAGGTGATGCGGCAGTCTGCCACCAAAGGAACATAGACTCTGGACAGCAACGCGGCGACCGCCGGAGAAAGGCGGCGAATCTGACTTGACCTAGATCTGCTCCAAGATTTACCATATTTTGAAGATCTTTTCCTTCTACAATGAGATTGACTTTCCCCTATAAATAGGACCTCAAGCTTCATCAATTAGAGAGCTTCTTTTTGCAAAATAATTCCCAGAGATCAAAAGCTAGAGTACGTCATTGTGCAAGAAGGAATTCAAGAACATCAAGAACGACAACGATTCAACCTACGGGGGTTTTATTTGCTTTAGTTTTATGTGCCAATTGTTTTCCCTTCAATCTATGTGTTTAGCTTATTAGTTTATGTGTAACTAAACTCATAGGATTCTAGGGATGTGTTAGTAACGACTTTGGCTATACAATTCCTTTTTCTATTTAATATCCGTTTTGATTTTACTTTGTTTCTTCCTTAAGTTAATCTTGATGCTTCATGATTGAGTGACACAATCATGTATGATTTAATATAACTTGTTTCATAACTGTGAGAGGAGTTCTAGCAAGTTAGGTCCACTTAGTAGACACTACAGTTAGCTTCCCTTAAAACGGCACTGTTAATTGAGAGTGAGGACTTTTCAAGGGTCTTAGGAGCTTTTTGGAGTTACGTATTAGGTTTGACAACTCTAATCTTGTAATCAACGTTTGCATCGCATGAGCATAAGCTAGGTGACTCGATTTCCGTGGTTTGGTGTAGGGTGATTGGTCTCCCAATCCACCTCTATGACCAATCAGCCCTTATTGCGATTGGCAAGCTCTTGGGGAAGCCAATTCAAGCCGACCGAGCAACACTTAACCAAAATCGACTCACTTATGCCCAGATTTGTATTGAGATTGATATCTCGACGCCTCCACCGGAAGAGATCATCCTCAACATCCTTCGCAAGGATACTAGGTACAAGGTGGTGTGGGAGCGCATCCCTTTGTATTGTGTGGAATGCAAGCACGTTGGGTACGTCAAGGATACATGCTTCACATTGAGAAAGAAAAAGGCGGAGCAACCTACGAAGGAGCCTAGTCGACCTTCTCATGGTCGTTGACCCAATCTCGGGTCAGATCCCAACCGACGGGCGTGGAGGCCAAAAAGCCTTCGTCCGACACCCACGTCCCGAACCCGGATCGAGACACCATGTCCAGGGAGGCAACCGAGCCGGGGACAAGCAAGGAGAAGGGGGATGCGGACGGGAAATCAAGAGTAAAAGCACCAATGAAGGTGCAAATCCAAGTTGATGAAGATGGGTTCCAATTAGTGTCAAACCGACGGAAAGGAAAACCGACATATACCTTTCACCAACCACAAGGAGGTGCTCATAAAGCCAACTATCTGGAGACTCTCCTCAAGGGCAGCAACGCGGCGACGGTGTCTTTTCGGATTGGCAATGCCGAGGTGATCGATCCGGGAGGAAGTTCGACCAACCTCAATTTGTGAGGTCAATGGAAAGCTTGGTTTTGCGATGCGGGTGGCATCATCCCAACTGTATTAGGTTTCGTTAAGAGTAGATAGGTTGCTACTCTAGTTGTTAGAGAAGCCCTCATTGTACTCTCAATGGTCTTGGCGACTCGTCACTTTTGGGCGAGTCGGTGTTTGTTTTTTATTATCTTTGGTAATGCATTGGTGTGGGTCCGCCTTAACCCTCCACCCTTGGGGTGAATTTAAATTAAAAAAAAAAAAACGAACATCCATGGAATTTCCCTTATCTCTATCGTTTATCTCTGTGTTTTATTTGCATTCAGTTGTTATTTGCTTTTAAATATTTTCTGTTTTCAAATGTTTTCAAAATCTTTCGGTTCTCCAGATAGTAATATAGTTCTAGTATGAGATAGACACTTTGTGTTCGTCTTCCCCATGTTCGACATCCGGTACTTAAATTTGGCTATACTATTACTAAAAAATAGTGCATCAAGTTTTTGGAGTCGTTGCCAGGGAATACAACTCACTTTGGAGTGATATCTTCAAACGGACAATTTTACTACTTTGGATTTTAATTTCTTTCTGTTTTTATTTTTAGTTTTAATTTATTTTTGTTTTTGATTCTTGCAGGTTTTGTATGCGAACACGCTCTGTGAAGGACAACCTAGAACCGCTCAATCTAGAACTTAAAAGAACTCGTAGGAGAATAAGAAGTGAAAAAGGATCAGGATCAATGGGTGACAAAACAGACCTCGAGAAGCTGCAGGAGATGGTCCAAATGTTGATGGACAAGTGACAAAACAGACCTCGAGAAGCTGCAGACCGCGAGGCTTTGGAAAAGAAGAACAAGGAATTAGTACCTGTGATGAACATGTTGACGCTAATAATTTTGAGTTGCGCATGACCCTTAATCAAAGGGTCAAGCAAACTCCTTTTGCAGGTAGGGCCGCAGAGGATGCCAACCGCCACCTCTCCAAATTTGTGGAAATTGCAGACACTCTGAAATTGAATGGTGTGGACGACGATGCCATAAGAGTAAGACTCTTTCCCTTTTCATTGATCGATTATGCTAAAGAGTGGTTTGAGTGTATGCCCCCAGAGAAGGTTTCCACATGGAAGGACATCATAGCTGCATTCCTCGACAAGTACTACCCGCCAGGAACTATCTTGAAGCTTAAGAGCGAAATTTTCCAGTTCATCCAAGGCCATGACGAGCCCCTCTATGAGGCATTTGCTCGTTTCAAGGCTCTTCTCCGGAAATGTCCCAACCACGGTTTCACCGTGGACCACCAAGAAGGGATTCTCTATAATGGGTTTCACAAGAAGATTTGTGCTATGCTTGATTCAGGTTCAAATGGAGGATTCTTGAGGAAGACGAGATAGGATGCCATGGCGGTAATCGAGGAATTCGCCACCAACAGCAGGGGGTGGACGAAAGAAAGGCATAACATGAAGAGGGTAGCTGCCTTAGAAGAGGCCGAGGAGAGCTCTTTTGCTAAGGAATTGGCCGAGCTCAGAGTTAGGATTGACCGAATGGATGTGTCAAGGAAGGAGGATTCGATTCCACCAACCTCCATCATTGCGGTCTCTAAACCCAAAACTCCTGCCCCTATAGTGGAGGAAATCAACTACATGCAAGGAGGCGGTTCCAACAGAAATTACAACAACAATTATCGCCCTAATCAGGGGGCAGTAATTTCAATAATTGAAATGGAAACCATCCTCACCCTAATCTTTCTTACTCTAACAATAATTTCTTGCAACCCCCCGCAGGATTTAACGTTAGCAATGGAGGAGTAGTTGAGCCGATCAAGAAGGAAGAGAAGTATGACCAAGGGATCATGAAGATCTTGGAGGTGATTGTGCAAGATAGAAAAGTTAATGATACCAAGATCGGAGTTGTGGAAGCTAGGATAAACAACCTCGAGCAAGGGATAAACACGATCTCGACTGCCATATCAAATATCAACACTCAAATGGAGCAAGTCCAAAGAAGCATGATGAGGACAAGGCAAAGGCAGCAGCACGAGTGGACGAAATCAACAAGAAGTGGGTGGCGAAGCAAAAATCTTGGGACTGCCCAGCCGCCAGCGGACCACCACCACCACAGCAGCGAGCCGCCACTGACCCACCGAATGTAATCTGCCAGACCACCGGCGGACCGCCACACACCCCGCGGCGGGCTGCCGCTGAGAAGGCATAATACTCTTCCAAGCAGGAGCTCGTGCGACATAACGGGATTGTGCTCCCTTTTCAGCTAAAGAGGAAGTTTAAGCTCAAAGAGCAGTTCAAACATTTTGCTAAATATGTTTTGTAAGGTCCATACTAACATTCCTTTAGTTGAATCGCAGCAGGAAATACCCAAGTATGCAAAGCTACTAAGGGAGGTGGTGATGAGAAAGAAAAAGCTGACTAAAGCCGACCTTAAAAGCCCACATCATTGCAGCGAGATTATCCAAAAGGAAAGGGCAGTGAAACAGAGAGACCCCGGACAGTTTATCATAAGGTGTCGGATCGGAGAAGGGAAAGTTGACAAGGCCCTATGTGACTTAGGGTCATCCATCAATCTTATGCCACTGAAGCATTACGCAAAGCTCAACATTGGGCCGCTCAAAACTTCAGACGTGACACAAAGGTTAGCCGATAACTCGGCATTCAAAACTGTAGGTACGATTGAGGATGTCTTGGTGAAGGTTGACAATTTCATTTTTCCTGTTGATTTTATTGTGCCAGATCGGAGAAGTTAGAGACCCCGGACAGTTTATCATAAGGTGCCGGATCGGAGAAGGGAAAGTTGACAAGGCCCTATGTGACTTAGGGTCATCCATCAATCTTATGCCACTGAAGTATTACGAAAAGCTCAACATTGGGCCGCTCAAAACTTCAGACGTGACACAAAGGTTAGCCGATAACTCGGCATTCAAAACTGTAGGTACGATTGAGGATGTCTTGGTGAAGGTTGACAATTTCATTTTTCCTGCCGATTTTATTGTGCTTGATATGAAAATGGACAAGAATGTTCCTCTAATCATAGGCAGAGATTTTCTAGCCACTTGCAAAGCCTTGAATGATGTAGGTCGTAGGGAGATCACAATTAGTGACAATTACAGTCGCACCACCTATAAGATCGAGAGCGAGATGCTTAAATTTGAGGAGGCAAAGCAGGCAGAGATGCAATGACAGTGCAGGGCAATCATGGTCATGGACTTGAAGAAACCTCATGACCCATTTGAAGTGGAGGACCCTTCTACCTCCACAATCTACATTGTCAACAAGGTAAGTCCTTCTCCTAAATAGAATGAGCCTAATTCTTCCAATCCTAATTTGCAGAAAAAGAAGAAGAAAGTGCAAAAGAAGACCCCGAGGTCTATGTGATTAAAACCAACAAGGGGAAGTATAATTGGTGGAAGAAGCTAGGAACTAAATTGGTCCAAATGCCGATTTTCAGCATCAGGATCATTGATCCGCCCAATTAGTGGGCCACTTCAAGTCGAGCTAACAACTCAAAACAAAAGCGCTTATTGGGAGACAACCTGATTTTTATTTTGTTAATTCTTGTTATTTTCGTTTTTATTTTTCTTTCGAAAAAAATAAAAATAATAATAATAATAATTTGAGTGGCAGTCGCCGCACTTAACGCGGCGGTCGCCACACGTGCGTTCACATGTGCAGGATAGGTCGGGCTTAGGGCGGGCCGGAGCAAGCACTGAGCAGGACGCGGCGGCCCGCCATACGCGCGCCGTTTCTGAAAGCCGTGGCGGCCCGCCACACTTTACGCGGCGGTCGCCACGAGAAAACAGATGCGAATTCTTGCCTTTTAAAGGTAAGTTTTCCATTCCTTCTCTAATTCCTTCCTTGCACACACCCTCACTATCATTCTCTCAATCCTCTCCAAGTTTAGAATTCTTCTCCTTCAATTTTCTCCAACACAAGGTATGAATCCTACACTCAAATTCTTAGTTTTGCTTTAATTCTTTCATGGATTTTGGTATTTCTTGAATGAATTGTTCGGTAGAAACTCTTATTCTATGATGGGGGATGATTGTGTGTGCTTATTGTTGAATTTTCATGGTTTAATTTGTATTTTGGGTGGTGAATTGTTTGTGACTAGTGAGTCCCTCTTGTTCCTAAATGCTTATATGTTGCAATAATATTCATAGCATTGTGAGGCTATTATTACTTCAATGAATTGCGATACTTATGAATTTTTAGAGATTGTTGATTTGTATTGATTTATTGTTGATACGTCTCTGCATGGGGGATGAATTCACGTTGGGGGATGGAATGAAGTGTCCTATTTTTATTGATTATGCTCTACATGTGCACATGTTACAATTTAGGATGCTATGATACACAAACTTGCACATGATTCTTAATTCTTGATTTTTGCTTGGTTACGTGCAAGTTTGGGGGAACCTTTAATTGCCTAGTTTTTTGTTGCTCTTTTAAGAGTGAATTTCTTTTGTAGGATAATGAGATCAAAGGGAAAGCCCGAGAATGCGAAGAATTATGGCATTTGCCTTGCTACGGAGGAGCAAAAGGCTATGTGGAAGAAGGTGTCGGCAAGAGAGACGGCACCCACGAGATATCCCCACGATTTCCCTCTTCAAACTTTGGGGATCATGGAGGATTTTTGGGGGCTGTACGACGTGGGCGATGGAAACGGCCTCGTCTACATGTTCCAAAGGAAGTGACCATCTTTTAGGAAGCTCACTCTTAAGTTTCTTAGCTCACTCAAGGTCACCAAGGACCGCCGCCATAATGTACCGCTAAGAATCGACTTCCTCCTAGGCAACCTTCGGCACTCGCTTACCATGGAGGAGCTTAGTGGAGTGTTCCATTGCTTTGACCCCAACCCCGAGGAGGACAATGACTATGATTTTTTTGAGGTTTGGAGCGCGATGACTAATGAGAAAGAGCACGCCTCGGGTTATGCCAAGTCTTCGTCGATTCACAACCCCGTCTTGAGGTACCTCAATCGCGCTATGTCCCATCTCATGTTTGCTAGGGTCGATGGGAGGGGGGTGTCTCCCAAACGGAGCTTAATGTGATGTGGTCTACTCAACAAAAAGGGATTCGACTAAGGAACCATCTTTACGATCACGGGATTGCCGAACACTTGGGCATCTCTCTCGCCGGTTTGACAGAAGATGGTGATGAGCGATTTATCACTTATGAAGTGTTCTTCTCGGTGGGATTATTGAAGACCGACTATTGGGGTCAAGGTTTTTTCTTGCAAGTGGCGGGGGATCATTTCCCCGTTCCAATCCCGCAGTTGACCAAGGTCGATGTTTGGGCAAACCAAGTCAATTGAAAGCTCAACACTCCGGCCAACCGAAGAGCCATTGAGGCCAACCCCATCAATGGAGAGTTTAGAAAGAAGAACATCCCTTCTCGCATTCCCGTCTTTGAAGCCGAGGATGACTCCACCTATGATACTATTGATCACTATAATGAGGAAGGGGAGCATTCACATGCCCAAGATAGTGGAGTGCCACCACCACCACCGCCCCAACATCGCCAAGAAGAAGAAGAAGAGGAAGTCTCCGGCCATTGCCGCCGGACTCGAGCGAACCGCCGTCGCGGGAGGCAAAATCCCAATGAGGAGTTCCAATCAAACACCTCCGCCCAACTAGGAGATATTTACTCCTACATGCAAAACATGCCCAACATATGAGACAACTGATGGGTGGAGCAGCATGGGAAAACGCCTACAACCGCCAAGGGTGGATGGCTCAAGGCGATTGGCGCACGGCGGAGCAACAATTTTGGGAGCAACAATGATTGGAAGACGTGCATTGTCGTCAACAAATTAAAGAGCTCCAAAGGATGGCCGCCGAGGCTCAAGAAGAGCGCCAGACCATGAGTGGCGACATCACCTATCTTATTGGCGCGTTCGACGACCTCAACGTCTGTTTCCCTCCTCCTCCTCAAGATTGAAGAAGTCAAGCTTAATGACTTTAAATGAGCGTTTGTATTATGTTTTTGGATGTTTTAAAATAAATTTTTTTTTTTTTATGTTTTGATAAATTTTCCTTTAATTTTTAAGTACTTTTGGTTTTTGTTTAATTTTGTGCTTTGAAAATTTTTTCGCAGGTTCTGACCTCTACGTGGCGACCGCCGCATATGCTGCGGCGGGCCGCCACCTGGGCATAGTCTTTCAACGCGATTTTTTGAAATTTTTCAAATTTTCGCCCTGTCCAACCTCTACGCGAAATTTTTCAAGGTATGTTTTATTTTCAGTAGTTTACTCACCTCCCTACCGACTCTACAAACTTATTTTACACTTTGTTGTAAATAAGTTTGGGGGGATGAAGTGGTGGACCGTGAGTCTAGGCTTTTGTTTTAGGATTTTTCGTTTGTTTTTGCTTTTATTTTTTGAAAATCCCGTAGGTGAATTTTGTTTTCTAAAATATTTTCTTGAATCCATGCTGTGAACTTAACATGAAGAACTTATAAACACGCATGCTTAGGGACCCACGTTAGACCGAGTTGCCAATGATATTACATTCCATCTATGTTTAAGTATGGCTTGGCGTTTTGATTTGATGGTTTGGTTAAAAGGTGCATAATTAGTGAATTGCTTGTTCGCCTTGATTCATGCTTATACCTTATGAGGATTTGAGCCATAATTGATTTCTTGTGTGATTTATCTGCATGCATGTATATGTTTCTAGAACTTGCTCCTAGTCTGGCCTAAGTTTACATAGTGTTTAAGTTGATTTAGGAGGATGATTGACCATCTTTTATACCCAAAATTTTCGACCCTCTCAAAATTTCAAAATTTTTTCCTTTGGAGCCAATTTTGAGTCTTTAAGCCTTTTCTTTGGAAGCCAAAATAATAGGGACAATTCCTTGGGTTATTTAGCTTTTGTTATCTTATTTTATAAAGGAATTGGAGAGATAAGGAGGAAAGTATAAAAAGTAGTGTGCTTAAATGTAGAGAAAGTACAAGTTGTGAACCAAATGAAAAATTCAAAGAATGTGCTTGATCTCAGAAAGGACGTGTTTGAAAAAGAAAGGAGAAAAAAAAGAAAGAAAGGTTGTAAAAAGAAAAAGAAAAAATCAAAGGTTTGGAAAGTGAGTTAAATGAGAAAAATAAAGTGTTAGAAGTGTCTTGAGTTTAGAAAAGTTGAGTTATTCTTACTCTACTTAGGATATTTTTATTTTGAGTCACTTTTTAGCCACATATTCCTCACCTACCAAAGTGCCTACATTGCAAGCAAAGATAAAGACCTTTTGGACTTTTGATGCTTAATCACAACTATTAGAGGAGGGATTAGACTTTGAGCAAGCCTATGGTAAACTTTGCATGATGCATGATTTGAGTGCTATACACTTTACTTTTATACACTTTGAGAGTGAGAAAAAGAACACTTCCCATCTTTGGAAGTTTGCCACATGTGAGTGCTTGAATTCAAGGTGTTCCACGAGTTAGTAATGAAAGTGCACTAATAAGCCTTGCTTGATTTGATTGCGTTAACACATGCTTAATCTATTCTTTCATCTTTTGAGGCAATTATGACGTCTAGTTCTTGTGCATTCCGTGCGTCTATTTTTGGGTCTTTATTGTTTTGTTCGAGGACAAACAAAAATGTAAGTTTGGGGGAGTTGATACGCTCGGATTTTGCACGGTTTTAAGGCCATTATTTGGTCCGTTTTTTATGTCAAAGTCACTCTACATGTCCAATAATTGCATATTTTATACATTTTGGTATTTTGACGTGTTTTGTTAGAAATGTGCATATTTGAGCCAAAAAAGGGAGTCAAAACGCAAAGTCTGGAATTCTGGAGTTCAGACTGCGACCGGCGACCGACGCAAGTTGTACGACGACCGCCGGCGCCTAGCGGTCAGTGCTATGTAGCGGCCCGCTTTGGAAATTCATGCCTGGAAATGAGTCTCGCCCGACGACCGCCGGAGGTCATGCGGCGGTCCGCCACCGAAGGAACAGAGACTCTGGATCACTGCAACGCGGCGACCGCCGGCCAAGGTTCGGCGGCCCGCCGGAAAAAGGCGGCGAATTTGACTTGACCTAGATCTGCTCCAAGATTTACCATATTTTGAAGATCTTTTCCTTCTACAATGAGGATTGACTTTCCCCTATAAATAGGACCTCAAGCTTCATCAATTAGAGAGCTTCTTTTTGTAAAATAATTCCCAGAGATCTAAAGCTAGAGTACGTCATTCTGCAAGGAGTTGAAGAAGGATTTCAAGAACATCAAGAACGACAAGGATTCAACCTACGGGTTTTGTTTTCTTTAGTTTTATGTTCCAATTGTTTTCCCTTCAATCTATGTGTTTAGCTAATTCCATTATGTGTAACTAAACTCATAGGATTCTAGAGATGTGTTAGTAACGACTTTAGTTATACAATTCCTTTTTCTATTTAATATCTGTTTTGTTTTTACTTTGTTTCTTTTCTAAGTTAATCTTGATGCTTCATGATTGAGTGACACAATCATGTATGATTTAATATAACTTGCTTCATAACTGTGAGAGAGTTCTAGCGAGTTAGGTCCACTTAGTAGATACTACAGTTAGCTTCCCTTAAAATGGCACTGTTAATTGAGAGTGGAGACTTTTCAAGGGTCTTAGGAGCTTTTTGGAGTTACGTGTTAGGATTTACAACCCTAATCTTGTAATCAACGTTTGCATCGCATGAGCATATGCTAGGTGACTCGTCCTATCAAAGTAATAACTGTGCTAGGGTATTGTAGCTTGGAATTTGTATAACCATAACTGTGAACGCACATCCCTGGAATTCCCCTTATCTCTATCGTTTATATCTATGTTTTATTTGCATTCAGTTGTTATTTGCTTTTAAATATTTTATGTTTTCAAAAGTTTTCAAAATCTTTCGGTTCTCCAGATAGTAATTGAGTTCTAGTAGGAGATAGACATTTTTTGTTCGTCTTCCCCGTGTTCGATATCCGGTACTGACCTTTGGCTATACTATTTCTATTCTGTATACTTGCAGGTATTAATAGTGCTAAAAAATTGTGCATCAGAGGCATTGAAAGTTTTTGAATAAAAAACCCATAAATGGTTTGCTTTATGGACTTCATTGACATTGCTTCACATTGAAAAACATGGCGGGTGTCGGTGTGAATTAGCCACCTGAGGGCTGCCGTATTCGCGTCGGCCGTTGTTTATAAAGGTGTTATCACTTTCGAACAACCCGAATGAACTGTGAGGTGTACCATTTTATAATTCCAGGATTGTATAAATTTGATTGCATCCAAAGCCTCTTCAATTTTTTACTGTGAATCAGCAACTGCCGTTTGAATTCGATGCAGTCCACGGACCCACACTCCCGTTGGAGTGTCGGTTAGTCATGGCCAATGGCGTTGGATGGACAGTCCGAGTGTTGAAATTAGGAACGGGTTTCGTTTTCAGACCGGATGGAGACAATTTAGTTGTGATAACCTTTTCAGGCATGGTGATTACTTAACTTTTACCTTACTAGACGTGGGCATCTGCCACGTCAAACGATACGATGAAAGAACAGGGGTTCACCCTTTAACTGATGGAGAAGGTTGTTATAATGTACACAGGCCACATATATTTTTTTTGTATGTACTCCGACTGTTATTAGTTGATATATTGTGCTATCATTGTGTCCAGATTATGCTATGATCCGGAGGATGATGTTCCAACTGTACTCGTCGAGACAACCGATGATTACGAGCCCTCGGATACAGACACAGAGTCCTCCGAGGATTCGGGTTACGTGGACGACACGAACGCGCTGGACTTGGATAGGCGGCCAACATTTACTCTGTCGACAACACCAGCTAATTGTAGACGCACGTTCGAGATCCCTTATGCGTTTTGGAATCGTCATATCCCCATGGGTGCACTCAAAGCCCCGGTGTACTTCTTGACCGGTGAGAAGACGTGGATCCTTACTCTAATGCATAACTCCTCTAAGATATGGGTGAAGAATGGGTGGAAACAGTTCAAGCGTGGTAATGGTCTAGGTGTGGGGGATCATTGCCATTTCACTCTTGTCAACCCCTTAGATGTCACCTTTTACGTATATGTTGAGAAGGCATAATTTGTGGGTTGCAGTCTAATCGAAGTGTTATGGAAAGGTTATGGGTGTTTTGTTCAAATCTTGTTTAAGCTATTTTGTTTGACTCTTTCATTGTCGGTGTATAATTAAGTAGTACCTGCCCTTGGTGATCGTTTGTTTTACTGTCCTCCGCCTCAAATTTTTACATAACAACAATTGTTAAACCGTTTTAGTGGGAATAGGTATCATTCAGCAACTAATTAAACTTAAATCTCCATTTGTCATAACATACATATACAAACGCTTACATCGGATACTTTTGTCATTGTCCTGTCATAGCACCACAAAAAATATGAATCAAACATCATATAAGTTTACCAACTATAAACCCGAGTAGGAGAAACACAACACCCATCAATGCAAATAGCAATGCTGGAGGGAATACAACACCGACTTCACCACGTCCACAACAAACTTGGTACCGTTTAGCTTCATAGTTAGCTGCAGTGCATTCGGTGTCATGATACCGATCTGGGGTACTCATATTGGTGGACAGTGCTGGCATATACACTTCTTTTGTGTGGGGGAGTCCGTCGAACCATTTGAATGATCCTCGGTGATCATTCTCGAGGGGGCATTTGTAGTAATACCGTCCCGCATTCTTGGCTATATCACCGGCACGACGCAACACCATCCTGCCATTACCACAACTGCAAAATGGCGGGTACACTCCATGGTTCATTGTTTGTTCAATGATTAGCTGCAAACAAGCACTAATTAATTCTGGTCAAAGGTAAAGATTGAGTGAAACAATAAAAAAAGGCGACAAAGTAGAGAGAATCAAAGGTAATGACGACGAAACACACACAAATTTCAACCAACTGGTTCCAAATGCATACAAAATGGTCACGGGTGAATTATTGCACCACAATGGCCAAAATTATAAAATGAACAAAGTCTCAACACGCTACCTATGAAGCCACATTGCATTGACCAAATCATCCCGGTACTGCGTCCATTCAGCCGACGGTTCCACATGGTAGACAAAGTCAGACCCGTCTTGGTCGGGCACGGTGGCGGTGTAATCTACGTTTGGAGCAAGTTGGGCTTCTATAGGGTCATTAGGCATCTCTCTCCGGATAAAATTGTGCAACAAAAAACAAGCCATTATTAAGCAAATCTGAGTTTTGATCGGGTAATATGATGCACAACGAAGGATGCCCCAACGCATCTTTAACACAGCAAAAGCGCGCTCAATTATATTCCTCGCTTTAGTGTGTGGCATATTGAACAACTCTTTCGGATTCTGCGGCGCTGCATTATTGAGAGCCCATTCCTTCAAGTACGGACTCCTTTATAGGGTGTCAAAGAGCCGTTACTATTTGCGTACCAATTGTTGCATAATAATATCTTGTGATGATCGAAGGTATGAATTAATAGGAACACACAATAAGTGCGGTAGAATGAACCATATTACTCGTAAATACCAACCTTGGGGGACACTTAACCCGCCCTCTTGCGCAACAGCATCTTGTAGCCCTCGCGAATCTCCATCCAAACCTTCCCACTCAGGTAAAACGAATACAAACTGCCAGAGTATTCGTTGTTATTTGGCCCTTGCGCGTTCGGTACCGTGGCATATCTGTATTACTGACTAAAACGTTGATGTGGGTACCATCTAGCGCACCAAGACAGCCCTGGGAAATCAAGATAATCAAATATCATTACAATGTACGTGCACACCTATAATTTCGGCAGTAACATAATAGACCTTAAACCATCTCCACTGGTAGTATGAACAATCAGCCGTCACCGCCTCCGGTTTCGATAGCAGTAACCCATGCAAACTCAAGACAGCACCCAACACTTTGTTAACGTAATGCGAGACGGTAGATCATGACCAACAAAATTGGCATTTCACAACCCGGTTCTTTTGATGATGGGCCAACACAGGCACAAACATTGCGACTTGTTCCTCAAGATAGCACGCGACAGAACCGACCAAAAGTATTCCGATCCATCCGCAGGTTTGCCACACAATCATAGTAAGTCACATTCATCAGCCATTCCATATACTTGACTTGCAGCGGTAATTTGGTCAACATACTATAACACCGTGCGTTGTCAATAATAACGTGCCTCTTCCGGCGATTGGTGGTTTTCAAGTATCGGTAAACTAAAGTAGTTGTTTCTAAGTGCAATATTTGTAGAAAGTATTCTACGACAATGTACAGCCTTTGAAAGGTTATACGCGAGTTCCTCATCTAGACGGTGCACAAAAAAATGAACTATCATAACTAATATCCCCGTTTTTCTTGCACATACAATAAAAGACACCGGGAATAAATGAGAAAAACAAGACATATTTCATACGAAGTCGCATACATGCTCACGGGAGTAAATAAGAAAACAACACAGGATAGATACAAACCCCAAATCATGGCAAGGGAAAAATTAGGAATACAACAACGATTTGAATGAAATACACATGCTTTGCAGATATTTAGGCGCCCTTGGACCTGGCCGAGGGGTGCAGTGACAGACAACAATCAAGTAGATCTGAACATCAAAAATTAAAAACTCAGAAATTTATTTAACCCTACATCTATTCATCTACACAGACCTTTGGAAAAACAATACCTTTCGTCTGTCGCACACAATTTCGCCGACTCCCTACGGAAGAGTACATGGACAAATATATATAGAGAGAAACTTTTCAGAGCTGCAAGAGGAAGAAGTAAGGAGAGAGAAATGTTGTGAGGTCAAAAATTTGAAATGATGGCTGAATCGTAGAAGGGGAGAATTCAAAATTTCAAGGGTATGCTGGTCATTCAACCTTCAATTCTTGCGCACTATAGCGGAGCATTTTTTATTTACCACCTCCCCACCTGTGATTTTATTCTGACAAAATGGTACATCAACAGTGCGGGTGATAAGTCGTATTCTAAGCCTTGGTTACTGGTCAGTATGTCGTGAAATGCATGTATTATACGCAAAACAGTTGCTCAAGTATGCAGGATTAAGGGATCCAAATCGGTAGGAGACGATTCGAGGGCGACGCAAGTGAAAAGAACGCTAGAAGGGTGCAATACTGACCAGGATGCATGCCAGAGAAAAGGCTCGAGATGGAGAAGAAGGATAGCTGGGATGATCATTAACAAGGGCAGAAAAGTCAAATCGTGAAGGAGGTCTACCCTAAAAAGCAAGGGCAAGCCTCCCTATAAAAGAAACCACTTGGAGAGAGAGAAACACACACTCGGGTCGTTCATTTTTCACACTTAGTAGAATTCTCTCTAGAAGATCAGTCTTTCAGCATTATCCAGTCTCTCGTTCCTCGCCATAGCTATGGTCACTTGACGTCCAAGAGTCTGCCGAAGAAATCATCATTCTACCGTTCCAGCCAGTTTGCCGTAGTAGTATAGCAGTATCACCGCCCGGAGTGGCAAAACAATCGTTATTTGCTTTCTAGTTTAATCTTTACCTGATTTCTTCGTTGGATCTGTTGCAAACATTTATCTTTGTTGCCTTTTGAAGTACTTGGTGAAGATCCAAACGTTTAAGTTATGAAGTTTCTATTTCGTATGTCTCTTTGGTTTGAGTTTGCTTCATTCTGCCTAGGAAAGTTAGATTTAGTTATCGCTTTTAATTTTTAAGTGCGTGCATGCGTTTTCCTTCGAGTAGGCTAGATATGAAGTTGTTGATCGAATTTTGTAGTTATGTCTCAGTTTAAATTTTCGTGCATGAATTTCCCGTTCTGCGCTGTGATCACCACCTTGCATGTTAGTCAGTAGAGGTAATCTGCAGTTTCAGCTATTCATCTTAAGTTGGGCATTTTAATTAATGGATCTTGAGTTTGAATTTATGAATCTGAGTATAGCCATGGACTTTGGTGTTCATATGATTTCTGTTAATACTTGGTGAAGAAGAAAACGTCAAAATCAACTTTTGCCTTGGACCACTTTTGCTTTTGTCTCTTACTTTTCAGTTGTACCTTCCAGACCTGTCAGAAAGTCACCCAGCCACCAGATATACCATGTTGTCTAAATTTCCTCTTTTAGTAACTGTTTACTTTTCACATGTCTCTGAGATACCTTGTCCCCTATTTTCACGAACACAACCACATGTCTGTCATTTTCACGCCTACTAGTCAGTAGAGTACCATCTTTATTTCT
Source organism: Salvia hispanica (assembly GCF_023119035.1). NCBI lineage: Eukaryota > Viridiplantae > Streptophyta > Magnoliopsida > Lamiales > Lamiaceae > Salvia > Salvia hispanica. The sequence goes on along the minus strand of NC_062966.1, from coordinate 4,477,504 downwards.
TGCCTAGGTAGAATCCCAACCCCAAAAGCGTGGTAGCTAACCAAAAACACCCATGAATATCACCGCAGTTATCTGGACATCCCTGTGGGATTCGACCCTTACCTCCATTATACTAGCCAGTAGAAGTGGGTTGAGGAAATTTATTTGAGACCAGGTTTCGGTTGTCGTGCCAATGACTCAGCTAGGTTGGGAATCTTATCCTGATCAGTTGGATACACCCCTGCATTTATACACGCGACATAAAAACCTAGTCCATCAGCGGGCCATACCAAAAAACACGAGCCATCGTTTTTTATGTAGGAAACACCGAACCATCAAAATTACCCGGATATAACCTCATTTATGTCTATCTAAGACTCACCGAACACGCCCTAATACTAATCGTGAGTTCCACATACATTTGCCATTATTATTAATTACGTTAGGCCTATGCTTTAAATCAAACTAGATTTATTTTACAGATGGCAAAGGTTCATACTATTTTGCTTCATTGGTATGCAATATAATTTAGTATCATTATATATTGACTAAAACTTGTACGTGGATGTGGATGTTCGTAAACCATATTTTATTATTTAATCAACTTAATTATTTTCTTTATTTTACAATTGAAATTTAATGTCAACAATTATACATCGCTTAGTAGTCCACAATTATACTTTAGTAACATGGAGTACATAATTAGAATTCATGTACGTATAATGAATATTTAGTTGACATCTATTTATTTTCATCTAGTAAAACAATAAAAATAGTTATGTGTGTGTCGTGCGCGTGTGTTGACCGAACGATTAGATTGATTAATGATCGGACCAAAGATTACGATTTCAAGTCCACATATAAGTTTTATTCAATATATAATGATAGTATAAGGACCAAAATTTATTAATAGTAGATTGTGGTATATGAATAGTATTTATTTGTATAAATATATTGATGATGTAATTTAGTTTTACATTTTGTACATACGGGGAGTGATCAATTGCTAACTCACTCTCTAGTTGCTAACTATAACTAATTTAAGACCATAGGATTTTAGAAATCTAGTGGTCTAAAATTTGCCACGTCTAATTTTCATTTTTATTAATTAAATCGAAAAAAATAAAAAAAAAACTACCAAATTAGGATTTTGGATGAAGATGTCAATATCGTGTTTTGAAAATATCAACATAATGCTTTGAGAATGTCAACACATTGCTTTAAGCATGACATTCTAAATGTATTATATTTACATATTTTATATACTAAGTTGACATTTGTTGCTGTACGAAAAAAAATTGAAATTTTTTTATTTTTTTTTTCAAAATTTGACATCGGAACATATGTAAATGAGATCTCGTTAGAATCCTTATGAAATTATCTTTAATTTGATATATGCCGTGCGAAAAAATAATTTAAATCAAGAAAGTTATATGCATTTTAAAGTTATGTGATATTTTTCAAAAGTTAGTTACAACTAATTTATTGTAAATTGACCTTAATGCCCTTATTGACGTTTTTTGTTGATCGTATTGACATTCCGAGACTGATGATCTAGGCCCTTGATTTGAATATTTAAGGGCTATTATTTAATTGTAGTTAACAATTAAGTATTGGGTTAGCAATATAACACTCCACTTGTATGTATAGTATTTATATATACACATATGATGCAGGGGTGTGTTATATTAATAACTTACTCCTAAATTGATAACTATAACTACATAATAGAGATTGGATCATGAAATAAAGGCACAAAATCATCCATCCATGAGTATGAATACAACATAAAAAAAATGTCAATTAGAGGTATTAATGTCAATTGACTAAAAAATAGTTATAAACAACTTTAAAATAATATCCAAAAACTTTAAATGATTATAGCAATCTCAATTTAAATTATTTTTTTACACAACTTATATCGTATTAAAGATAATTTTATAAGAGCATCCACAATAGTCGGCGAGCGACCGACTAGCCGATTCCCGGCGCTGGCCGGTCTGCTCTTTTTTTTTTTTTTTATAAATTAAAACACCAGGCGGTGGAGGGTTCGTGGGTCCCTCATCCCTATATTTCAAAACATTCAAAGAGGTACAATACTTGGCCTCGCCCGAAAGTAGCGAGCCATCAAGGGAAAACAATGATCAGACCACAAGGAGGAGGAAAAGAGAAACAACGATTGCTACAAAGCACCTAAAGAGTAGGAAGAGGACAGACCCGGAAGGAACGACACCCACCTACTCTTCGATGACAGATCTTGTCCTTAAGCGTCGACTAGCCCTGGAGACTTCAACATTTCCAGTCAGGCGAGCTTCACTAATCCGGTTCGATTTGGACAGCCCGCAGATTCGGGACGCCGAGGCTTTCCAATCTTATCATTGCACGAATGAGGTTGGGGCAGGTGGAATCATCTAGGACTTCTTCCCTGGTTGAGGCGATGCCCCTTTTCACCAACTCCCCTGCTGGTTTGTTGCCTTCGCAATGAATGAAGGAAAATCTCAAGTTGATGTCCCGACTCATACTTCTAATTCTTGCAATCTTGTGCCTGGTGGCCGCCGGCCCCAATCCTCCTCCTTGAAGAAGTTTAACGGTTTGTACCGAGTCCATTTCGATCCAAATACTGGCACCATGCTGTCGGGCACTCAAGATGCCATGAACAACCGTTTGCATGTCAGCGTCAATTTGTGACATGTCAGCGTCAACCGTTTGGTATCTCGGATTAGGCCCCCGCCAGCCGCTTGCTCTGTGGAAGGGATGAAGGTTCCTTTGATGTTAATCTTAATCCAAGGTGGTTCCGGCGGGCTCCATTTGATAATTTCCGGCCTGCAATGGGTTCGTCTGTGATCCACCCTTGTCCTATCGAGAAAGGGAATAATGCAGCCTTTCCAATTGTTGTCACAGAGGGTGTTCTTAGAGATGAGGTTATGGATGTGCATTTGAACCTGCCAAATGACGTTGCGACCTTGGAATTTTGTCTCGTTGTGTTTGCAGTTGTTGCGCTCGGACCACAGGAACCAGAAGATAAGGCATGGCATGATCCGCGACAGGTGCATCTTGGCCGATATCTTCATTCTCTTGGCCCAAATTTCCATTCTTGTCGGGACGGGGTCGGTATGCCGGAGAGGATATCCCACTCCCCCGAACCAGGGGTCAAAGGCTTCCCAAACTTTCGACGCACCTTCTCCCCGGATGAACAAGTGGGCAAGAGTTTCAATCTTCGGGGACACCATGCAGCACACGCACTTTGAGGCAAGAGAAATCCTTCTCCATTGGAGTTTTGCGTCCACCGAGATCCGGTTAGATATCAGCCTCCAAGTAAAGATGGACATAGAATTTGTGATCCCCTTATGCCAGATATCCTTCAGCCCGGGGATCTCCGGCCTCCGTGAGCGAAGAAGGTTCCACGCCGAAGATAGTGTGAAGTTTCCATTTTTAGAGAGCGTCCATCTTGGTTGATCCATCACCCCCTGGAGAATGGGGATATCAAGAATTTGTTCGATGGTCCGAAGGGGCATACCGGCTTGATAATGGAGGAGCTGGAGTTTAGCGGGACACCAGGTTCCATTCTCCCAATAATCTGTGACCCGTGTAAGGGGGGGCCCCTATCATCGAGGCTCACCTCCCGCAACGGTGAATCTTTTAACCAAATATCATCCCAGAAAAGGCATGATCCGTCACCTAGAACCCAACGAACAAACGGATGTGCCTGGGGCCAGGCCCGCGTGAGCCTTCTCCATGTCGGGCTATAATTGCTCGGGGTACGCGATGAGAGGGGGGATTCTTTGGAGCAATACTTCCGAAGCAAGTATTCAGCCCAGAGAGTGTTCTTTTGCCGAAGTCTCCACCACAGTTTAGCGCTGAAGGCGCTAAGGACCTCCTTGAACCTGCGGATCCCGAGGCCCCCTTCAGAGGTCGGGAGACAAATTTGTTCCCAGCTGATCCAATGAGTTTTTTTACAATCTGCCGAGGAGCCCCAGAAGAACCTTGCGAGCATCTGTTCAAGTTGTTTGATTATACCTTTCGTAGGCTCGATTGATTGAAAGATGTGAATTGGGGTAGCCTCCAAAGTGCTTTTGATCAAGGTGAGGCGTCCCCCAAAGGAGAGGTACCGGTGACCCCAACCACTGATTCTTTTTGCAATTTTGTCACGAAGGAAGAGGAACATATCCGTCCGCTTGATGCCTCGGTAAACAGGGACCCCTAGGTAAATAAAAGGGAAGGAGCCTCTGGAGAATCCCCCCGTTTCCTCAATTCCCGCCACCCAATCGGAATGTCCAGGAGTGATAAAGAAACTGCTTTTTTGGAGATTAATCTGTTGTCCCGACACAACCATATATTCATCGAGGCAATTTCTCAATCGTTGGATAGAAGCGCTGGCTGCCTGCGAGAAGATAAGAATATCGTCGGCATATGCGAGGTGGCTAATCTCCGGACACGGTCGGCCGGCTTTAAAGACCATGTCCTTGTTCCCGAGGATAAGTCTATCAAGGGATCTTGAGAGGTAGTCCGCTGCAATAACAAAGAGAGCCGGGGAGATGGGGTCTCCTTGTCGAAGCCCCCTTGTTGATTTGAAGAAGCCGGAGGGGGATCCGTTAACCAGGATCGAAAACCAGCAAGAACCCACACATCGGCTAATCATGCTGATCCACTCTTCCGGGAAACCCATTTGACCGAGAATCTTGAGTAGAAAAGGCCATTGCACTCTGTCATATGCTTTGGCCATATCCAGTTTGAGTGCCAGGTTCGGGGAGGGGTTACACCGGGGGAGCTCGTGGAACATCTCTTGAGCCAGAAGTACGTTGTCACTAAGCAATCTCCCCTTAACAAATCCGCTTTGATTAGGAGCGATGATCAGCGGGAGGAGGGGGGATTGCCGAGCCATGAGAATTTTAGTAATAATCTTGTTCATGACATTGCAGAGGCTGATTGGTCTATAATCTGTCCATGCATCCGGATTAATCTTCTTGGGGATGAGCACGATGGTTGTTGCAGTGATGCTTCTAGGCATGAAGGCTCCGTTGAAAAATTGTATTACTGCCTCCGTCACGTCATGCCCAACAATGTCCCAGCAACTGTGGTAAAAGGCCGTCGTGAAGCCATCCGGGCCTGAGGTGCTGTCGGCCGAAATGCAAAAGGCGGCTTCCCTCACTTCAGCAGGATTAGGCGGGGAGATTAGGGCGTTCCGATCAATGTCCTCAGGGTGTCTCTTGATAAGATTAGGATCTGGCTCGGTGAGGGGTGAGTCCGGAGGGGCGAGGAGATTTTGATAGAAAACAACCGCCGAGTTCCGGATCTCCTCTGCCTCCGAAATAGTTCTGTCTCCGCATCGGATGGCGTGAATCCTAGCCTTGATTCTCTTCTGTTTCACCCAGCTTTGGTAAAACTTAGTGTTCCTATCGCTATCCGCTAGCCATCGAACCGCAGCTTTCTGCCTCCAAAAGTCCTCCTCCATCTTTAGAAGTAGGATATATTCTGCGACAAGCCTATTAGTTCAAGTTCTGTTGTTGCCGGAGGGATCATCTTCGTAGTCCGCTTGGGCGTTTGCGATGTTCTCTTCCATCCTTTGGAGATTGGAGAAGATGTTTCCAAAGGTATCTTTGTTCCATTTCTTAAGAATGAGCTTGATCCTTTTGATTTTAATTCCTAGACGGAGAATGCCAGAGGCACCAGTACTTTGGCTCCAAGAATCGCGGACTAGTTGATGGAAGGCCGGATGACGGATCCACATGTTCTGGAAGCGGAAGGGGTTTCCTCCTCCTCGAGGTTCATCAGTAAGGTTGCAGCGCATGAGAAGAGGCCCGTGATCCGAGCAGATTCTGGGGAGGTGGGTGACGCGTGTGGAAGCAAAGGTAGAAGCCCAGGATTCTCCCACCAACATGCGATCCAGCCTTTCGAATAAGTTGTTCTTGGCCCAAGTGTATCTCTGACCATCGAAGCCCGGATCGATTAACCGACAGTCTTCGATTGTCTCCGCGAGGTCGACCATTTCTCTTTGCCTGTTTGTATCACTCTCGGCCCTCTCTGATGTATGTAGGATGGTATTAAAATCACCACCTACCAACCATGGTACGCCCTCCATGGGGTCAGCAAGGTTCCTCAGTTTATTCCAGAGGGGATACCTCCCTTCCATCGAACATTTGCCGTAGACGACCGAAATATAGATAGGTCGTGGCATCCAGCCTGCAATGAATTTCCCGTGTAGCACTTGATCTGTATCATCTTCTATCTCAAAGGACGAATCTTGGTGTGCAAAAATCCAAATTTTCCCATTGACATTATTTCCAACAAAGGTCAGCCCCAAAGCTCGCGAAAAGAAGTCCGGGTCCGGGCTCGTGAGGGGATCAATGATGGCCAAAAAAGAGACTTTATGAGTGATTAGCAACCCCTCGAACGTTCCAAATCAAAAGGTTTAATGACATTTGGGGGGGGGTGGTGTACCTGGGGGTCGGCTAACTTCCCATGTCTCCTGCCCTTGGTGAACAATCATCGAGTCCCTTGGAGGCCCCTCCCTCGGTTGACGAGTTGACATGCTCAGATCTCCATCTCCATCCACTTCGTCCTCGTATGCCTCTGTGTCGAATGTCCCATCCTCCATGAGTTTATAATATTTATTTGTGCTGAGGATGTTCGAGTTTGGAGAAGTTTCTTCCCTAGAGAAGCCGCTTCCTCTATGTTCCTCCTCATTGTCACGCCTGGGCGGAGAGTATGAATGGGCCTTGTTCATGTGATGTAACCTCTGTTCTGGGTTTCCATTGCCTACTCGTCCTGAGGAGCGGTTGTTCCTTCTCGGGGAAGGAGAGTCTGCCTTCCCCACACGGTCTCGCCTCCTGCCTTGAAGTTGAAATCCATCTTCCAGTTCCTTAGAGTGAGGCTGCTCCCCATAGACATCCGGGAGGGGTGGCAGTGCCATAAACTCATGGCTGGAGTTGCTCGTCGTAGCTTGAGCCTCTAGTTCCATTTGGGGGTTCGGTTGGTGGTATTTTCTTGCCCATTCTTGTCTTCCTTTGGTTTGAGTCAGTTGAGCCCCGCTATCCTTGCCATAACCCGCTTCCTTACCTTTGTTCTTGAGATCACTGTTGGGAAGTACGCTCCAAGGCTGATTCTTTTTCCATCCAGATGCGTAGCAGTTAGCATTTTTATGGCCGACATGTCTACAATCAGAACAGTATGAGGGGAGCTTATCCCAAACCACCTTGAGAACTATCTCGTTCCCTCCCATTTCAATAACCACTTCCTCCGTTGGGGCTTTTGTGATGTCAATTTCAATGCATAGCCGGGCGAAGGAGAGTCTCGTTTTATCGGCCGTGGCTTGATCAATTTGGATTGGATTTCCAAGAAGCTGCCCAATTGCAAAGAGATCCGAGGTATCGAACAAGTGGAGTGGAAGGGCTATCAGGTTGCACCAAATAGCTGCAATGGGCGATTCATGGAACAGATCGAAATTCCATGTCCACTTAAATACCCTCATTGGGGTATGTCCGACGAACCACATCGGCGTTCCTTTCGGCCCGTTTAGCAGCTTCGCATAATCTTGGATGTCATCAAGTTGGATCAAAATGTGTTTTGCATTGATATACTTCCACGTGTAGCTGCATGTGAGCTTGAAACTCTCCAGGGCCCGCTGGATTTGGAGGGATGATGGGATCGCTTGAGAGAATTTCCCCACGATGGCGTGGCCCATGTTCTCGGCAAGTTCATGAGTTTCTTCTGCTGAGAAATGAATTGCTGGCCTGTTGTTGTTGAGAGAGATCGATCCCATCTTCTTAACCACGTTTGGGTCAAAGGATTTCGAGCCCTTAGACGGACAAGAGCTCCGAAGGATTTCGGCTGCCGTTCTAGGCATTGGGTTGTTGACATGGGTGGGGATTGTAGCTGCGTGACCTTCTTTTAAACTCCCGTCCTTCGTCGGAAGAATTCGTGTAGGTACTGGCCCGCCGCATGGGGATCTGTTGGGGCCCGCCCCTTCATGCGAGCTTGGGATACATAGGGGGTGAGGGGGAGCTGAGGGGCTTCCCAGCTCGAAGTTCTGGCATAGAGACTTTGTTCTTCCTCGAGTGAGAGGGGGGAAGTCTTCTGGCGAAAACAGGAAGTTGAGAGTCGGAGCGGAGAGGGTGTCGGAGGGCTGCCACGGTACTCTCGTGATGCAGGGGTTGCTCTGTTTTTCCGGGAGAGGCAGGGGATTCGCCGCACCAAGTGGCTGGGCCATGTAGGAGTCAAGGCTCTCGGCTCGACTGGGATCAGCAACCCAGAGGAGGGAATCCAAGTTTTGAAGTTTGAGGGTTGTGTCAGCCGAAGAAGGGCCAGGTAGAGCCGGGGATGTGCAGTGGCCTTGGGGACCCGGCTGGGTATTTTGAGTAAATTCTGGGGTGGGAAAGGTGACAATAGCTCCTGGGTGAGATGTTTCCCCTTTAAAAAAAACCACCATTTGGGTAGACCGGGGTGGGACCTCCTTGCCTGAGGGGACATCACCGGCCGGCGACGCAGGTGGCGAAGTCAGAGTGCCCACCGGCAGCTGCTCGACAGTCTGGTTGTCTTCTTGAATATCTGCTACCTCCGTGCCAGCTGGGCAGAGGTGGTCCTTTTTGGAACTATCCAAGCTATGGTTGACCGAACTAGCCGTTACTTCCATATATGGAAAAAGGTTGGTGGGGCTTTCACAACTAGAATTTGTATCTTTCCTAATAAGGTCAACTGGGTCAGCAGGCTGTACCGGCGGCCCCTCAGAGCCTGCCGAAGGTATGGAGGCATCAAGTTCCGTCGCCACTTCTGGAAGAGAGCCGACCGGTTGAATGAGCGCCTGCACCGGTGATTTCCCGGAGGGGTTATCGGTGCCATGCGCCTCACACTTAGGGGGGGGAACCTCCGGTAGAACAGGGGGAGGCTCAAGAGGTTTTGTGCGAATTTCCGAGACGGGGAAGACGTTGACCATGTCGGCCACCTCCGACAAATCTGAGAGCAGATTGCGTCTGTTCCGAGACTCTCCGCTCCGTTCCTCAATGGTATCAAGGTGTGCAGACTTCTTGAAAGCTTGCTTAAGTTCCTGCGACGGGGAGAAAGAAAATCTCTTCCGTCCGCCCTCTTTGAAGAGAGGCTTAGGGGTCGATTTCCTATTCTTGGACCGTTTGAAAATTCCTTCTTTTTTGGCCGGAGTCGCATCGGCTCCAGAGATAGTAGCGGCTCGGAAAACAACCAGGGAGGGAGCGCCACCACCGTCATCAGGTTCTTCCATGGATAGCCGGGGGTAGAGCTCAGCACCGGCAAGGGTTCCTGGTTCGGTCTTTTGGAAGAGAGAGGGGGCTTCGGTGTCAACCCCGGGGGAAGGGGAAAAACTGGTGGCGGGAGCTTAGATTAAGGGGCAAGGGAGAAGGAGAGGAATTGGGGGTGGCATCAAGGAGGGACAGGAGAGGAAAAACTGGTCGGTCTGCTCGCCGAACCATTGCAATCGGCGAGCGCCCTTTCGGCGAGAGCTGGCCGATTCCCGGGTGCTGGCCAATGCGCTCGCCGATCCGCTCGCCGCCATTGTAGGCTGGCGATCGGCGGGCGATTGGCCAGCGCATTTTATTTTATTTATTTTTAATTAAATTTTCGAAACACTATATATACGCGATTTTCACGTCATTTTCATTCACACCACTTGTTTTAACGAGTTTTCTCTCTCTCTTAATTTCTGTACAAGAGCAACAACGCGAAGGGATAACAACAACGAGTCTACTTTAGCGACGAGCGGGACTCAAACTCCCACTGTACCCGTGGGAGCTGGATGGGGGCCAATGGGCGGGTACTACAACATGTACCCTTGGCAGCAGATGATGCCCGGGATGGCAGCCGGGGGGATGTAGATGATGCCGCAGGGCGGCGGGCAGGGGGTACCGGGGATGCAACCTGGTATGTAGATGATGCCCAGTTGGGGAGCCGGGATGTAGATGATGTCGGGGTGGCAGGCGGGGGTGCAGCCTGTGATGCAGGGGACACCCGGGGGGGGGACAATGTCTATCGCCCCAGTCTTGATTTTTTGACTGCGTCTTCCCACACATCGACCCAGTGGAGACTCAATTCACTGGAGATGAGACTTTCTCGTTGTTGGAACAAGTCGATCGATATGATGCCACTCCCAGGGATACAGGGGGAGTCGGTCAGGGGCGGGGGCAGGGTCGGGGTGCTCCAAAGAAGAAGAAGGGCAAAAAGGTGGTCGACGAGTCATCGCAGCCGGCTAATGACGGCTGCCCGGCACGGAGGAAGTGGACGGATGATGAGAACGTCGCGCTGTCCAAGGCTTGGGTGTCTGTTTGCGATGATCCCCTCATTTCGAACAATCAGAGGATCGTCAACATGTGGGCTAAAATTGCAGCAGCCTACAAGAGGAATTGACCGCATGGGAAGGCATACAGCGGGGAGGAGTGCCGGAAGGGGTGTGAGCGAATCGGGGCTGCGGTCTCCCGATTTGCGGGCTTGTACACCAACGCCTTCCGCATGAAGACCAGTGGCCAAACTGACGAGGACTGCAGGAGGATAACGGAGAAAGCCTTCCCCGTGCCGGGGCTGTATAAGGAATTCACCTACTGGAACTGCTATCTGGTGCATATGGATTCCGAGTTCCGGGCGGGTGTCAATGCTGGCTGGCCGAAGAAGCAGCGGTTGAACTATGCCGGTGATTACAGCGGTAGCAGCGGCGGTTCCTACGGTCCTAGAGGATGTTCAAGAGTTTTCGTCCCCTCCATCCTATACTCGGCGCACTCGTCCGGTTGGTCAAAGCGAGAGGAGTCGCCCAGGATCCTAGGAGGTCCAGCCGGCATCCCCCCTGCTGGCAAGTCGCCAGCCGAGCTCGCCTTCTACGCGCGTCAACAAACGCATAAACAGATGCACAAGATCTTAGCTGAATGGAGGGAGGCAACCGGCCCCATGGAGAAGAGGTTTCTTCACTCAATGCTCGAGAGTATGTGGGTCGATTTGGATTCCGCCGCGGCACAGTTGGGGGGATCAGACGCGGGCTCAGATGCCGCAGATTTGGGGGTCCCGGGGGGTGGCAAGGACGGCGGCGACGGCGACGGCGACGGCGACGAGGAGTAGAGTGCGGTGGGGGCTCGTGTGTGGAATCCCGGGTTTTTTTATTATGTAACTCTTTTTAGTTAATGTACTTTTTTTATATAAATAAAATTAATGAATTTTCCCGTATATGTGTCGTAAATTTAATTCCCTATGTTGTGTTTAATTCCGTAAATTTTTAGTTGTTTTTTTAATTTTTTTTGATGTGGCTAGCCTTGTCCAGTTGCTTGTCCTGATGATGTGGCAGGAGGAATTTTAGTGCTGATGATGTGGCAGGAGGGGTTTGTGGCTAGCCTATGGCTGGCCTATTGCCATTGTGGATGCTCTAAGGATTCTAACGAGATCTCACTTGCATATTTTCCGATGTCAAAATTTGAAAAAAAATTCTCTACTTTACATATTTTTCAAAAGCAACTTAATGTCAATGTAGCCATCATAATATGTCAATATAATACATATGCAATGTCAATACTAAATTGTGTCGACATATTCAATGAATAGTATTGATATGTTTAATGCACTATGGTGGCGTTCGGTTGCCATGACTAATTATCATGAGACTATCCATATAGGATTAAGTTGTGGGATTATTTTAGTTGGAGGGGGGAGGCTATGACTAATTATCATGAGACTATCCATCTAGGATTAAGTTGTGGGGGTCAATTTTATGAACCAAACATGATACATATTTAATCATGAGATTTAGTCTTGTTAACCAAACACCCACTATATTAATATGTTTTCTTATCTTTTTAAATTTAAATAATAATAAAACGAAATTACACATGACGATTTATAGACCGCTAGATTTTTAAAAATCTTATGATTCTAAATTAGTTGTAGTCCGTTATTAAAGGTTGACTAAGCAATTAGTCACTCCTATATGGATGAGGTATATATTAATTTGAAATCTTATGCAAGATATAACTCATTTGAGTATACTCCTATTCATTATATATGTATTCTTGGAAAATTTGGAACCACAAATTTGTGTGTAAGTTTGCAATACAAATAAGATAAACATCACCTCAGTTTACCAAAATAGATAATCACAGAAAAGCTAATACATTACAAACCCGTTCACTTTGTCTTTTTTTAAAACCATCATATATTTAACTGGACAAGAATTAAAGAAGGGTGGCCCACCAAGTGGTATTTATTACTCTCTGTTCGGTAACTATGATTGCAAGTAAAAAAATGTCCAGCTCTCCCTTTTTACACGAGTGGACAAAAATATCCTTGAATTGTTAAATTTTGGGGTGATTTTGACTTTTGGAGGGATAAATTAGTCTTTTGCACCACCAATTCTTGATCAATAGTCCACTCCAGATTTGAATACCACCATTTTGTTCTGTTTTAATTCATGAGAATTGTTGAATGAATAGTGAGGGCCGGACCCCATATCTTGGGCCTGGCAGAAATGAATCATGCATATTGAACACATGATTTTGCAAAGAAATAATCCCAAAACATGGCATATCATAGCATATCGAGGAAATTGAACAGCTCTTAAAGATATTACTCCCTCTGTCCCGCTTAAGATGACACGTTTTTCTTTTTAGTTTGTCCCAATGAAGATGGCACATTTCATTTTTTGGAAACTTTCTCTCTCCAATTAACACACTCTACCACTTTTTTCCACCCCTATTAAAATATTCACCTTTCTTTCTCTCTCTATTTTAATACTTCCACCCACTTTTTCTCACTCCAATTAAACACATTAACCAATTACTCCTAAAACCTCGTGCCGGCTAAGGAATGTGTCATCTTAGCCGGGACGGAGGGAGTAGTAAACAAAGTAGGAGGTTCCGAAAGGGGAGAGGCGCGGGTAATACATTACACACATTAGCAATATTAGTAAAGAAACTATTTCGGATTAGACTGGAGGGTTGCTGCCGGACGGGGAGGGCTCTCGGTCTATACGGATTCGAGTAGAGGGGCGCTACCGGTCGGGAAGGGGAGGAGAAGAGGGCCGGTAGGGCGTAGATAGATCTGTACAAGTATGCTGGTGACCACCGCTGTCTTGTGCATCCACTCTACCATTTATTTTTAATCGGCTAAATTCTTCTTTATGTATCATTCCACGAAAAAATAACATCCTATTATCAAAGAAAGGGGGATCCATGACGCAAACTTCCTAGAACCTTCAAAAAAAGGTCCATCGATGTCCTTAAGAGTTAATTGTAGCTTGGATCTCCGACAGTGTTTAGATAGTAACCATACGAATGATAAACCATCATAATAGAGTTGCTAAGAAATTGCAATGGATTCTCATTCTTCGATCGGTAATGAATTTCTTATTCAAAAATTATTTTCAAGTCATTTGGTTCTTACATTTTGTATTTGATGCAGACAACACCCCAGGCGAGGTATTTGAGCTTCATGTTTGCTTCGATCCCGATAATAAAGAGAAAATCTTTCAGAAGTTTATATATGAAAGTGAACAGAGTAGGGAGCTATCTTTTATAGAGATAGCATAATTAAATTTTAGAATGACTTGAAATTCGCACAGTGCTTACGAATCGAGCTTAGAAATCGAAGTCATAGCAACACCGTCACAATGTCTCCAATCATACAAGTATTATCCCTCGCCGGCTGAACTACATTTATAAAATCTAGTATTTTTTGTTGCGAACATTATTCAGCAAACCTATATATCGACAGGGTTGCGGCATAAATAATGTCGACCATAGCAAAAACTAAACAACTAGCTTCAAAATTAAAGGTGATATACATAAGTCTGAATTATATGTAATAAAGAAATACAATATATGAACAAAATAAATAAATAAATACAATATATGAGCAAAAACTAAACAACTAGCTCCAAAATTAAAGGTGATACATAAGTCTGAATTATATGTAATAAATAAATACGATATATGAACAAAATAAATAAATAAATACCAGTTCGGCCTTGATCTCATACTTCCATCATCAGACCAAGTTTATCATACGAAGTCAAATGATAATAATTGATGCAGTTCCAACAGTAAACATCGGTGACGTCGAAAATGAGTCGAAAACGTTGTCACTATGACTTGAAATTCGCACGATGCTTGTGAATCTAGCTTAGAAGTCGAAGTCATAGTAACATCGTCGCAATGTTTAATGATGGATTTTAGCCATCTGACATCATTTAGGGCGCGAAAAAGACAATTTATTGTATTTTGGATTTATTTTTAATTTCCTAAAGTTTAGAATGACTTTAAATTTGTACGGTGCTTGCGACTCGAGCTTAGAAATCAAAGTCATAGCAACATCGTCGCAATGGCTATCTCTATAAGAGATTGCTCCGTACTCTGTTTACTTTTATAACTTTGATAATAAAAAACATTAGAGTAGTATGACACATCCATATATAGTATTCTCTGTTCCAAGAAAGATGACTCTTTCTTTGGTAAGAGAGAGAATAAAGTAGAGATAAACGTGTTTTCATTTTTAGTAATGAGTCATCTTAGTTGAGATAAAATAAATAAAGAAAGTAGATCATCTTCAGTTGGACGGAGGGAGTACTAGATAATTGAATAAGAGAAGAATCTGATACATCGTCTACTTCTATATTATTGGTAAAATTCCAGCCGATAGTGAACTATCACCTAATTCCTTTGGTCCCCAATGACCTTATTTGACGTGCGCATATTTTAATGAATTGTTTAAAATTCTAAAGTAAAATAGATGAAAAAAATTAGTAAAATATGGATCATGCTTTAACATATTAGTTTTATAATAAAAAATGACTAATATGAGTGAGTGGAATGTAGGGTATATTTATCAAAAGTAGTAAAAGTGAAATACTCCCTCCGTCCATAATAAGAGTCACGTTTTGCCATGTTGGTCCGTCCTACAATAAAAGTCACATTTCACTTTTATCATAAATGATAAGTAGGACCTACATTTCACTAACTTACTTCACTAATAAAACCAATATAAAAAAATGAACTTCATATTTCGCTAATTTTTTTAACCAACTATTCTTTACATTTTTTAAAACTCGTGTCCACACCAAATGTGATTCCAATTGTGGGACAGTGGGAGTAGAATATTTATTAGAAGCCATCCAATTATCCAAATAAGAAATCTGAGATATTTAAAGGGACCGGAGGGAGTATAAGACCGATATAATGATAAGTTAAAATTTTGCTCAAATTTTTTATGAAATCACTCTTTGATACTTGACAAATCTGAACTTATTTGGATCAATGTATGTGTATATTGCATCTTCTTTCACTCAACAGCACGGGAAGGGATCCCCTGTTGTGTTTAAAATACAGCAGGCCCTGCGCTGTGCTCAAAACGCAGAAAAAAACAAACGAAACACAGTTGCAAATCTTTTCATTTCTTTATATGATAATATGTAGTAATTTTTTATTGTAAAATGGAGTAGTTTTTTATTCAGGCTAATTTTTGGATATCATCACCGAACTTTGAGGGATATAATTTTATTCAATTGGAAATCATTATATAAAATATCTTTTACTCCCTTCGTCCTACTTTAGGAATCCCGGTTGAGTTTGGTACGGGTATTAAAAAATGTAAAAGAAAGTTGGTGAAAAAAGATAGTGGAATGTGGGTCCTATTTTTTTATATTAGTTTTATAATAAAATATGAGTAGAAAAAGGTTAGTAGAATGTGAAGCCTAATACCATTTATGGAATATTTCAACCGAGACTCCTAAAGTGGGACACCCAAAAATGGTAAACCGGGACTCCTAAAGTGGAATGTAGGGAGTAATATTTAATGAATGAATAGAAAGTGTTTCAGAAAACAAAATAAAAATGTTTTAAAAGAAAAAAGTGTTTCAGAAAATGCAATATAAGCATAAAATCAAATCATTATTAGAATTACAATTATTTTAAGTTAGCGTCAATTGAATTTTATACTCACTATAATACTTTGAAATATAACGTGCATATATTAAAAGGTATCATTGTTAAGCAGCGTTTCATTTGATTTTTGCTGCGTTTTGAGCACAACAGGGCCTACTGTGTTTTTAAACACAGCAGGGGATCCCTTCCCCAAAAGCACTCATAAGCTTGAACTCTTTCCGTTTCTTAAAATTTATTAAGTGTTGATTGAGCACGGATTTTAAGAAATATAATAGAAAGTGAGTTGAAAAATCATAAGTCCTACTTGTATATAGTTTTATACTGTAGTAAAATATAAATGAAAATGAGTTAGTGGAATATGAGGTCCACTACTAAAAAATAGTAAAAATAGACCACATTGTCATTTCTGAATATCCCTTAACAATAGAGCAATTCTATTTAAGAAAACTTTTTTCTCTCGAGAGTCTCATTCTCCACTAACAATACTCCAATCACTTTTATCTTTTTATCTCTCTTACTTTATCAATTGTGTATTAAAATTCATGCCATTATAAATGTTATCTATTTTTTAGTAGACAATACAAGTTTTAATTAAAGAATGAGCTTTGTACTAATTTTCCGCAGTTATAGGATTTTTGCATATCTTCAAAATTTTGTGAGCCAAATAAGTTTTACAGTTTTGTTTTGTTATTACTATCATAGAGTGATTTCATTAGAGAAACACACATATCTAATGTTTTGAAATTACTAATTTCTGCGAATAAGAATGAAAATATCTAATTTAGTATTGTCATGTATTTCACGTATTAACCATAAACATAATGGATCGAAAACTTACCTTAACGATCCATAGCGGAAGCGATTGAGGAAGGAGGAGACGATTTCCTTGAACTCTTTTCGGCGTAGTGACGCAATTCCAACTCCAAGGATTTGTTTCTCTCTCTTTCCTTCGTTTATGTGTTCTCTTTATGTGTGTGATTTGATGGGATCACCACACTTGTATTTATAGGCAGAGAGAGGACAAACCCTAATTATCAAACCCTAAAAGCCCTTTCCATCAAAGAGGCCCAAAATAATTTATTCATAATCATAAACTTGATTCTCAAGTCTCACCTAAATCACAAACATTATTCCTTACTTATATATTCCTTTCCTTAATATATGATAGGAAATATATTATTCCCAAATCAGTGACTATATATTAGTCAACTAACAATCGGCCATATATAATTATATATAACCTCAATTTCCTTGTTAGTCATAGGAATCATAATGTGAATTACCGTTAATTGACTAATTAATCATATGATTAGGAAACGTCCCAATAACAATAATTAATTAGGGAAAAATGTGTCGTATACCAAGTTAATGTATTATATTAAATATCCAATTCTATTTAGGATTCTATCACATGTCACATATGTGAGACATAAAACTTACATGCATTATCGTGGCTATTCTACTTCCTCCACTCAGTGTTTTCCTCAAGTTTGGCTATAGGGTACTTCTATTTTTCTTTCTAATTTGTATACAATTACTACTATATTTATATTTGATTTTGGTGATATTAACAGGTTGAGTTTTCATTTGCTTCTTATTGACGCTTCTTTTAGTTACATTCATGGAATCATTTATGCTATATATATTCTCACTCAGTAGACATATTCACCTCTCTCTTCATTCCCAGGTAAATAAATACTTTTATTCTCTATTTGTCACTTTGATTGATATTAATTTGTAGTCACTATAGCTTTATCTTCTTGATTTTGATGGCTAGGGAAGCCTCCACAAAATTATGTGGTGTGAATTGTTCGATTGTGTACTTTCATGGGTCTCATACATCTTATGCTTTGCTCTACGGATGATCGTTTTAATACATATTGATTATTGATTTTGTTCTTTATTTTATTGTAGTTTTTGGCGAGTTCTGTTGAAGAGTGACGAATTGTGAAGAATTGAAGGTTTTAATTTATAATGATGAGATTGATTTTAATTTTAAAGTTAATGTAGTGTATAAAGAAATTTTAAAAATGTCATTGTATAATTCTTTATTATGATAGATTTTTATCTTCCTACTCCAAGATTTATTGTTTAAACATTATATTATGTGATTTGTTTCAAATTTATTATGCTTCAATGTTGATTTGTATAGATTTTTTATTCTCATATAACTAAAATTGTTACTCATATTGTTCATTGTTAATATTGATTCTAATTTATTTAATTAATTTAAAATTAAAAATTAATGTTTTAAAAATTTATTAATCTGTATGCAGAGGCAGACATGATACTAGTTCTATATAAAAACCGAAATATAAACGCATTAGAATTTTGTTTTATTGCTCTGTATATATATGACCTGTTGCATATTTTAAGATTCTACTTATATATTATGGTTTGGGCCATTTTTTTTCCCTTTTAAAATGAAAGCCATTTTTTTTCCTTTTCAAATGAAATCGTAACAAACTAACAATCTCGACTAAAAATTAATTTACACATGCCGAGAAAAAAAAAAATCAAAATTTTAAGGGAACAACGTCAAGAGTCTTATGGAAATGTAAACTCATTCGATCGAAATTGGGTGGATTGAATATTGGAATGCAACCAATCTCACTCATTGTTGGTCACTCAAGTTGTGAGCTTCTCACTGGAGGAGGTAATTGTTGGGACGTGGAAGAGCCACATAATCTTGATCGATCTTGAGGCTTATTGTTCAACTCTGACGACACATCAGGAGTGAGCGATTTAGGCTCCAACTGATCATTGTAGTTGACGAGCTTCAACATCAAATTAATGTGGCTTGTCAATTAGTCAACAGAGAACAAAGACAGACGAAGATGAGGATAGCATTTCCAGCGGAGAGAGAGTAGGGAAATTTCTATCGGATAACCAGTTGAAAGACAGCACGGATGCCTCTCGTAGAAATTCATTGAACACCTTTTGTGCATTCCTTGAAACCTTGCTGCATTGACAAGGAACAGGCTGGGTTTGGTTTATAGGTTACCGATTAACTATTAACCAATATAGCACACAAGATGAATGCAAGAGACATTAAAACACGGTCAACATATGCTATATCAGAAATATCATTAAATCAAAATCAATGGAAAATTTTGTAAATTACAGCGAAGATCAAGCATAAAATTTGCCAACATTCAAGGCAGACAATTTTGTACTAGAATACATGAATCCAGGTTTTACATAACATGAATAAAAAAACAGACTGGAAACCCAAGATAAATTGGGGATCCAAAACCAGCAACCAGCAGGCAGTGCATGTCAGCTTATTGTCTAAATGCTTGAGAGCTTTCCACAGAC